>NC_142516.1:104845000-104995000 GCF_057876585.1 Rhinolophus sinicus
TGTAGGTTACAGGCTGAAAAGCTATAAACGTTTTCCAGATTCTCCTGAGCTAGGGCTTCAGATATGATTTCGTGTCTACTATCATAGGTACTTGTCTGAGGATTGAATCCAGAACTAAGTTAAATAAGGGAGAAAGGTGGCATGTGAGCCATTCATTTTGCTGGAAGCAAGGCGTAGTTCTAGCGCTAGCATAAAAAACAGTGAATTCATTCGATCTTCTAGTTCCATATTACAGACAAGTTATCTCACACTCGAACAGGTAAGAATAGTTTAATAAACTATTTATTAGCCGCTATCTACTTTGTAAAGCGGTGATTTATTTGTAATTTAGGCTTATCTGTGTTTTCTAATGTACCTACCAAGCACATATAGCTTTATGTACAAAATTTGCTGTTAAGCATAATAAAGCTTGTTTTTCCTGAAAATATCATAATTTGCCTTTACGTTAGCACTTTACATTTTAATTATTTTCTGTTTCCTTGGGAAAGGTATTATTAGCCATATATATATACATATATATATATATATATATGTATATATATATATATGTATATATATATCTCGAATAGTAATCATTTAAGTCTAAAAAGGCTAAGTAAGGGCCCTATTTTAGAGGGATTCCACATTTTGAGGTAAAGTCCTATATCCTTTTAGGCTTTCCTGTATGTCCTTGCTGCCCTAGTGAGGTTCAAAGGGAATAAATTTGTCATTTAAAAAAGTCTTTCCCCATAGCGTGACCCTTATTAAAAAATGTGTAACTTCTAAAATTCGAAGCCACATATACTTTTCTTAACTGGAAATTAACATATTAGGTGTTTGTTTCCGTTAAAAGGATCTTCAACCGTTAAAATTGTACTGGTCATGGTCATAAGAACTTTGTACCTAAATTCAATATATGGTTGTTCTTAGGAGACAGAATCCAGGTTTTTTCCCATTTCTATTTCATGACTTGTGTTCTTTCCGCAACTTGTGTTCCCCCAACTCCCACCCATAATATGGAAAAAGAAAGTGACTCCTGACTCTGATTGTGTCCAAACTAAAACTTCCTTTGAGTCTCCCTTCATTTTTACTGCATCATTAAATGCACGTAGCACACAGGGTAAATACCTAATATCAGAGCTCATTGTTTATATTCCTATTGTTTTAAGATATATTTTGCATTATATAACAAAAACAATTTCATGTTCAATGCTAATTCATATGTACTTAATGTATTTAATAGTCTTCATGTTGATTCTGTAATATTTTTTAATTAACTTTTAATGGTGTAAAAATTCTTACTGTAGTCTAACATATTTCAAAAGAATTGCTTGCATCCTATGGAAGAAATTTTTAATCTCATGTTCATTTTATAGGTTATTGAGGACAATGGTGTCCGAAGAGTTGTTGTGGTTCCTCAGGCACCAGAGTTTCATCCTGGTGGTCACACAGTCATACATCGTTCTCCACATCCTCCTCTGCCCGGTTTCATTCCTGTCCCAACCATGATGCCCCCTCCACCGCGCCATATGTACTCACCAGTCACTGGAGCTGGAGACATGGCAACACAGTATATGCCTCAGTATCAGTCTTCACAAGTATATGGAGATGTAGGTAAGACATCTAAAAATATTCCTGTGTTACGAAGTTGGCTATTCTTTGCTTGGACATAATAGATGCTATTATCATATTATATGAAAGAAAACAAAAAATAGTAACAATATCACAATCATTTTCTATTACCCAAGCATTATGTTAAGTATTTCATCCTCATGGTCATCTTTCAAGGAACATGAGTAAACAGAAAATTAAAGAGGGGGAAGTAACATATCATCGAGCAATATTTGGTGGGGACACATTCAAACAAAAGGGCTTCTCCATTCTGCTGTCTAGGCTCTGAAGAAAATTTTCAGCCAGGAATAACCATGACATTATTAAATCCTGAAGACTGCGATGCCACTAACCAAAGTTGCTAGGTTCTGTTGAGAGACTGAGAAAAACAGCAAGACATAACCTCTGCCCTCAGGGAGTTAATAAATTGTTGGGAAGAATAGACAGCCACACACACAAAATAGTAATCTATTCTTTCCTATGGCTTTAAGTACTATTCGCATACTATACTGTCAGCTCTCAAATTTGTATCTTCACCAAAACCTCTCCTCTGAACTCCAGACTTATGTTTCTGTCTTCTTGATAGATAACTCCACTTCCATGCCTCATTCATCTCAGTTATAGCATTAATAAAATATAAATCTTTTCTCTTGTCACCTTCATCTCCATAAATGGTACCATATATGGTACTACTATCCACTTTGCTTACGTGAAAACCAGATGGTAAAATTTGATTCCTCCACATCATTTGGTATTAGTTTCATTTTCAGAAGTTTCCCAAATTTTCTCCACTGTTGTTCGGATCTAGTCCACCCTCGGCTCTTGTCAGGGCAACCTCAGCAACAGCCTTACAGCTGTTTTTCTGCTGTCATTCTGGTCCCAAAAATCCACGTTCAGCCAGAGTAAATATAAATCAGACTGTTCTCCTACTGCAGTGACTTCCCGTTGCATTTACAATAAAATCCTAAATCCTTCCCCTAGACCAAGATTTCTCAGCCTCAGCACTCTTGGTGTTTGGGGACTGGTAAGTCTTTGTTACGGAGGACAGGACTGTACTTTGTAGAATGTTCAGCAGAATCCGTGCCCTCCACCCACTAGGTGCCAATGGCACACAACTTCAGCCCTCTCCCCACCCCCACCCAGTTGTGACAACTAAAAATATCTCCAGACGTTGCCAGATGACCCCTAGGAACCCAAATTGGCCTTGGTTGCAAACCACTGTCCTGTGGCCTCTGACTACCTTACCCACTGTCCCCACTACCCGGCTTCAGTTTTTCAGAACCCCCAAGCTCTCCTGCCTCAGTGCCTCTGCACTGGCGTTCTCTGTGCCAGGAATGCTCTTCCCCCTTTTCCTTGGAACTTTGTTTTTCCTTTCGATTTTAGCTTTGAGTGAAACCTTCCATGACCTTGCTTTATCGATCTCTGGCACTGAAACTTGTTTCTTTCACAGAACTCGACATGGTTTGATTTTTTTGTTGTTTATTTTCATGACTTTCTCCCTTATTTGACTGTAAACCCCCTAAGACTGAGTCTGTTTTATTCATCACTGTTTCCCTTGCACTTAGCAGTCCCTGTCATTTATGCTAAGTAATTTTGTAGAAGAAATAACTCTAAATATAAAATTTTAAATGTGCAACCCAACTTGTAAGTAGTAGGTACATTACATATGTCATATATATTTTTCAAACTTATTTCTATTGCCCAAGTAATGCATCCTGATTCTGTAGGTCTTGTTGAGGTTTGGGTTTCTACATTTCTAAGAAACTCCCAGGTAAAGCTCATGCAGTGTTAGAATAAGCATATTTTTTTGTAGCAAGAACTTATAGTACAAATCAGTCTCTTCCATTTTCTTACCGCTAATTATGACTTAATGTTTTTAATGTGTTCAAGAAAATTATAAGAAAAAACTAGATGTTACAATTACTATTTTGCATCATTAAAATCCATTGTTTCTCAGAAGGGATACGCATTAGAGTACATGAATATGATTCACAATGCTGCGAAGGAAAGTGAAGCATACAAATCTACAAAGAGTACAAATCTAAAACTAGCTAGCCAACAGTGGAAGACAAGGGTCATATTGTATTTAAGGTTGTAAGCCAAGGAATTTACCACTGGATTCTAATAATGGACAGTAGTTTTATAACCAGTAACTGCCTCTATGACCCTTTTCCATACATGTTTTGTATGGATTCCCAAAGTGGGACCTAATCCAACATTTCACTGTCAATAACTATTATTATTGAGCCTGAACTTGGTTAGATAGACACTGTGCTCATACATGTATTATCTCACTTAAGCCTCAAGATAAGGCTGAAAATAACAGATGAAGAAACTGAGGCTCAGATATTAAGTAATTCCTACAAGGTCAATGCTAGTTCATTGCTGAGGATTTTAACCCTCTCAGATCATTTTGATAATAAAATTCTTGCCCTTTCTACTATGTATTCTTTATTCCTCTCCCCCTTCTATGGTTGCTTTATTATTTAATCTCTTGAGTAATTAAGTGAAATATAAAACCTTTGGATATATTTAAAAAATGTGTACTAATTACAGTTTCAGTGTATTTTTTATTGATATATAATTCACATAACAAAATTCACCATTTTAAAGTGTACAATTCAGTGATTTTTAGTATATTCACTATATATTCACTACTGCTAATTCCAGAACATTTCTGTCATCCCAAAAAGAAACTCTGTGCCTATTAACAGTTGGTCCCAATTTCCTTTCTTGCATCTACTAATCTACTTTCTATCTTTTGATTTGCCTATTCTAGACATTTCATATAAATGTACATAAAATATGTATATTTGATAATAAATGTTTATATAATATGTGGCCTTTTGTGTCTAGCTTTCTTTACTTATCGTATTGTTTTTCAAGATTTATTTCAAGATCGTAGCATAATTAGTATTCCTTTTTATGGCTGAAAAATATTCCGTTATGTAGGTATAAATTTGTCCATTCGTTAGTTGATAGATATTTGGGTTGTTTCCACTTTTTGTCTATTATGAATAACAGTGCTGTGACATTTGTATACAAATTTCGGGTAGACAAATGTTTTTATTTCTCCTGGGTATATACCTAAGAGTGGAATTGCTGGCTCATATGGTAATTCTATAGTCAACTTTTTGAGAACTACAAAATTGTTTCCCATAGTAACTGCACTATTTTACATTCCCACCAGCAATTTGTGAGGGCTCTAATTTCTCCATATCTCTGCTAAAATTTACTGTGTTTCCCTGAAAATAAGACCTAACTGTGCCATCAGCTCTAATGTGTCCTTTGGAGCAATAATTAATATAAGACCTGCTCTTATTTTACTGTAATATAAGACCGGGTCTTATATAATATAAGGTAAAATAAGACCGGGTCTTATATTAAGTTTTGCTCCAGAAGACGCATTAGAGCTGATGGTCCAGCTAGGTCTTATTTTCAGGAAAACACAGTATTATTGTCTGTCTTTTGATTCTAGCCAACCTGATACGTATGAAGTTTTACCTCATGATTTTGATTTGCTTATCCCTAATAACTACTGATGTTGAACATCTTTTTAGTTGATTATTGGCCATTTGTGTATCTTTTTCAGCGAGATGTCTATTCAGACCCATTTTTTAAATGAGTTATTTGTCTTTTCATTGTGGACTTGTAAGAATTTTTATGGATAGAGGTCTCTTTCAGATATGTGATTTGCAGATTTTCTCTCAGATTGTCTTTTCATTTTCTTGAATGGTATCCTTTGATGCAGGAAAGTTTTTAATTTTAATGAAGTCAGGTTTTTTTTCTTTGATTGCTTGTGCTTTCGTTGTTCTAAGAAGCTATTATCTAATCAAATGTCATGCAGGTTTACACCTATATTTTCTTTTATGAGTTTTATAGTTTTAGTGCCTATCTTTATGTCTTTAACTCATTTTAATTTTTATTTTATATTGTAAAGGAAGAGTTCAAATTCACTCTTTTACATGTAGATAGCGAAATTCCTATGTTTTTTTATTCTAATGTTATTGTACATATCCTTATAATACTCATTTCAAGAAAATTATACTAATTTTCCTTAAGCACTGATACATTGAAATTTTACTAAGATTTTTGAAACTTTAAAAAATATTTTTCTTATTACAGATTTTAAATTTAAAAATAAACTGTGAGGACAATTGATTTAACAATATTTATTGAGTATATTGATTTTATTATATTATTGTGTGACTTTTATTAGAATGAATATATTCTTCTAAATAAACAATCTTGAGTTTACAATATCCAGAAATGTAATATTTTGTAACCTAGATTCTGTTAGTAGCAATAAATCCACTCATTTCTTTTTGCTAACTCCTAAAACTATTTTTTAGTGATTTACTTTTTTGAATCATAAGGGAATTTAGGCAGGTGGTTTTATTTTTACCTATTTTGTATGTTTGAAGTTGAAAGAGATGCTAAAAATAATGCCTACCAAAGCGTGAAAGAAAAAGAACTGTCCTCACCTATGATAATCATAGCATACAACCAAGCTATTTCTATGGCGAGTAATAATAGGTGAAAGATGAAGGAGAGAAATGTCTCTGTATATTTAATTAAGAAAGATTTATATAAAAAAATTATAATCAAGTCAGAAGGCTTGGTTGTGTCAGTTGGTAGACACAGAAATAGCTTCTTTTTGCAAATTATTCTTTGAAATATTTTGTTTTATATAATTATGACAGATTTATTTCCTGTTCTTTTCTGATTGCATCAGTGTATTTAGAGAAAGTGACCTTTTAAAATGTTTTTATTTCTTCCTAGATGCTCATTCTACACACGGAAGGTCCAACTTTAGAGATGAAAGATCTAGTAAAACGTATGAACGTTTGCAGAAAAAATTGAAGGACCGCCAGGGAACACAGAAAGATAAAATGAGCAGCCCACCATCGTCACCCCAGAAATGCCCTTCTCCCATAAGTGAACATAATGGACTTATAAAAGGGCAGAATGCTAGTGGGGCAAACACAGGATCAGCAAAGAACAAGTCAGGGAAAGGCAAAGGTGGTGCACAAATTGATACAGAAATAGAAGGTAACTATTTAAATTACTCAGCTATTATTTTTGTTACTTTTCGTCAATGTTTAATCTACTAAAAGTACATTCTAACCTTTCAGTCATTTCTCCATGCTCCAAATTAACTATAGATTAATAGCCTTACACTTCCTAAATATGTTTTAGAATTGAAATTGTTACTAGGAACTTCTTTTTTACAATTGGGGGGAAATTCAATTAGTAATTTTACCTATCTCATAAATTTTACTAACCAAGAGAAATTTCTGTTGATAGGAAAACTCAGATAACATTCATCCAGATTTCTTTCTGAGCCTTTGATAAAGCTATGCTGGTTTTTATCAAAACTCTTTATTTCTCCCAACTTCTTTATATGTAAGATCCTGATAGCAACTCGTTATGTCATTCACCCATCTACCAGGGGTGCCAAAAAAGGTATACACATTTTAAGAGATGTTATCTATTCTCACGCAGTAGTTCGTCATAATCAGTAGTGTCTGGACGCTGATGGTGACCACTTTGAGCACCTCTTGTAATTGCAGAAGTCAAATATGACTTGTATTCATCTTTTGTTATGGGTATATATTGAGTATTACAATTTTAATACAGATGTTTCCTTTCTTAAAATGTGTATGCATTTTCTGGCGCCCTCTGTATATACTCTATAGTTAGGATAGAGTATTCTCAATTCTTTTCTTCAAAAGTTCTTTTCTTTTAAAATTCCCATGTTTCCTTTGGATCCTTCCTCTAACTGTGACTTGCACCACATGAACTCTGACAGCTACTTCCTTTTTTAAAAAAATTTCCATTCCCCATCAACAAGTTGTAATGCTTTAACAGTCTTATGGCTTGTTTGTTAACATTTACAAAAGTATTCTCTCATATTTTTGAGACCTCCTGATCATTCTTTTTCAACACTGATATTTCATAAGAGTTAACTTTAAGTTTGAGATATATCAGTGGTGGCTATAAGTTATGGTCAAATCAGTCATATTCCTATTTTGGGAACCACAATTAAGGCATGTCATGAAACAAATACTCAGTTAACTTGTCATTAAGAGGTATGAGATTGGCACATGAGAACTTTGCAGAGAGAAAGTATTTTTACAACTATGAATAAAAATATACTTTCTGTAAGAAACTTATTGACTGGTTCAGATATATATATATATATATATATATATATATATATATATATATATATATACTGTACTCTGTGTGTGTGTGTGTGTGTGTGTGTGTATATATATATATATATATATATATATATAGTGAGATTATAATTTATAATCATGGTTAAAATAAAAATAGAAACTGAAACAGAAGAATCCTGAAGAGCCACAAGTTGCTGGATATGAACTAAAGAGTCAAAACTAGGAAATAAAAATCTCAAATACTAACCTAGTTTCAGAAGACATTGGGGAGGGAGTAGGATTTGATTTCATTTAAGCTCATTGTTAAATATTAATTTTTTTTTAAAGAAAAAGATGAAGAAACTAAAGCGTTTGAAGCACTTCTTTCCAACATTGTCAAACCAGTGGTAAGTATATTATGTATTTTCTTTGTGTGTTCATATTTAGTGTATTCATAAAGGATTTTGGTATATTTTTGTTAAGGCCTTAAAACTTAACTCTATATAAAGAATATGAGGTCGATAATGGATCCATATTGATCTGACATGAGGAGAGGAACGATCAGTGAAGCAGAATATTCAACCAAGAATTCATTTTTTTAAACAAAGATTTAATATATGCTAAATGACATTGAAAATCATTAAACCAGGCAAAGATCTAATAGAGTGTGGGTACAACTGATTAGCAATTTCTTAAAAACCCATTTATATGATTTCCATATAAAATATATCCAGGTAACTCCAGATGCAAAAATAGATCAATAAAATCAAGCTTTAGAAGAAGGTTAATATTCCTTAATGCTTTATAAGTATAGATATAATACAAGTCAGAAAAAGGTATGGCCGCAGAACTGGCTACATAAAGTTTTCTGCATATTTTTCAAATAGCTTACATAAAGGCTATCATTCTAATAGGAAAAACATTTATATCAGATACAACAAAAAGATTAAGTAAATGCTCATACAAATTGTAATTTTTAAACCTGTTAAGACCCCAAAAGGTTCTTCACTCGTAATTAAAAGAACTATAAATTAAACTTCTGAAACTGTGAGGTCCTATTTGTCAATAAAAAGCTACACAAACAAAAATGTATGTTGCAACACTAATATTAACAAAAATAAAACAAAAGAATATATAGATAAATTGGAATGATTTTACTGGACAGAATGATATAGCCATTTTTAAAACACAGTTTTGAAGACTGCAAAAACACACTAAGATGCAGAATGGCCGGGTGGCTCAGTTGGTTACAGCGTGAGCTCTGAACAACGGGGTTGCTGGTTCGATTCCCACATGGGCCAGTGAGCTGTACCCTCTACAACTAGATTGAAGACAATGAGCTGCTACTGAGCTTCCAGAGAGGCAGCCCAGTTGGTTAGAGCGCGAGCTCTTAACAACAAGGTTGCCAGTTCAATTACCTCATGGGATGGTGGGCTGTGCCCCCTGCAACTAAAGATTGAAAACGGCTATTGGACTTGGAGCTGAGCTGTGCCCTCCACAAGTAGATTGAAGGACAATGACTTGGAGCTGATAGGCTCTGAAGAAACACACTGTTCCCCAATATTCCCCAATTTGAAAAAAAAACACACACACACTAAGATGCTTTTGTGTGTAAAAATGCTGGAGATCAAACTATTTGGACACTGTAGTTACAGCCTTATGAAGAAAGGGCTTTAGAAAAAATTAGGATAAAAATAGAAGGAAAACCAAAATATCACAGTAGTTCAAATTAGTATTTTTTTCCTCTGCTTTTTGTAAGAGCTATAACTTGACTCCGATTTAAAAGCAAGCTAATAGAAGTGCCAGTGATTGAATCCCAGATATTTTATAATTAATGTGTTAAAATACGTAAGTATAAAATAGAGAGTAAAAATAAATCTCCTTTACCCTCTCCTCCAATTTAATCATGCCTAACAGTTTGGGATTCATTCCAGTCCTATTTCAGTTCATTTTTATATGTCCATCCACCAAAATACTAATTTTTTTCTTTTGACTATGAAAAAGAGGTTGTACTGTATCCTGTTGCTCTGTGGCAAGATTTTTTCACTTACATGTTATGCCTTAGCATGTGTTAACTTATGTTCTGTGTCATTGCATTATTTGAAGATCTACATAGTTATGCATTCAGTAAGTCAATCAAAATATTTATTGACATCATGACAACCAATCAAAATATGTATTGAGCCTTTACTATGCCAGTAAATAAAAAACAAATATACAGACAAAATCGTGTGGTTATAAAAAGTGCTATTACAGAATAGGGTGAGATTATGAGTTATTGAGGAGAGAAGAGTTAATTTAAATAGAGCAATCAGGAAAGCTTTCTCGGAGCCTCTGAAGAGTTAGAAAAGACACAAAAGTTGGAAGGAATAGGAGAGGGAGAGCAGGAATAAGCATGGCAAATGGAGGAAGAGGTAATACAAGATGTGGAAGAAGTAGACAGTAAGGCTTTTTCAGCCAGAATAAGGCCATTTATTAAACAGTGATAAAAATATTTTTTAGTTTCCAAAACAGAAAGCTTACCTGTTATCCCAAAAAATTCCGTGCTAAAATATTTTGCGCTAAGTACCCAAAAAATACTTTGTTCTAATTTTTGTACAAGAAAAGGTTAAAAAAATTGTTACTCTTAACTAAACCTTCTCCACAAAGGGTTATCTTTTAATTTTACTTTGTTTTAGGAAATTTGAATAAGACTAATCTAATAGGATACTAATCTAATAGGCTACTATGGTCCTATGTTTTCTAACAACTCTAAATAATAGATTTGAATGCTCTAATTTTCTTTCATTCTAATTTGTTTTCTCTTAAGAATTGAGTGTACATGTAAAGTAATATAAACATATACAGAATTATTTCATAATAAAAGTTAACACAAGTTTACTAGTGTCACACTCTTCCTAAAGAGCTTTGAATGCACATATGCATTATTGTCTTTAAGTCCTGCAACAACCCTCTACTATTTTCGTTATTTTACAGATGAGGAAAGTAAAGCAAGAGGTGATTTAATAAATAGAATTGAAGCTGGGATTGAAATCCAGGCATTATCCTGCCAAGATCTATATATATCCAAATGTATATGACTAGATAAACTAGAAAAGGAATTTTGATAGCATTAATAGAATTATTTGAATGACACAATAGCTAATGCTAGCAGCATTTACTTGTATATTATTTTAAAAGTATAATTTTTAAGGCACATAAAGCTTGAAATAATTCTTTTAAAGAATTTGTTGTCCAATATTATAAGGAAGGTGTAATTTAATAAAATAATAAGCCCTGTATTAAGTTAATATAAAGTAATACTGATGGTTTTGGTTTGCTTGTTTGTTTTAGGTGTTTTTTTTTACAGTTTGTGTAGCTATGCCTTTTTTGTTAGATTTCTTATGAGCTGTGAAGTACAGGTCAGACGTGTGTGTGTGTGTGTGTGTGTGTGTGTGTGTGTGTGTGTGTGGTTTTTGCATGCTCTGGTTCATTCAGAATGCCAAATTAAATGTATTCATTCCATAAATATTTAGCCATTTGCAAAATGTCAGATGCTGTGCTAGAAGCTGGAGATAGAATGGGAAGAACAGGCAGGGCCCTGCCCCTCAGAACTTGTTAGTGGAGTAAGTAAGCGTCATGCAGTAAATATAAAATTATATCTGTCGAGTGTCAGAACAAAGAGATACAGTGCTGTAAGAATACATAATAATAGGGGACTAGACCTTGATTGAGCTGAAATTTAAAGAAAAGTGTAGTGGTTAGCACTGTGAACAGTGCAGGTGTGGGGACAGTGTTGCAAACACTCACCAGTATTTGAAAAGAACTGAACACAGCACGTCTGAGGAACCAAAGGGGAAGAAAAGCTCACATGTGACCCAAGTGCAGTGTGTAGGGAGAGCATGGCTATAGTCGCAGCATTAACTGGGTGCTCAGGGCTTGAGTGACCTAGGACAGGTCACTTAACCTTCTGAATCTGCTGCTGCTTCCATATAATCGTGAGTCCTCACATGCTGGTGGATAAAAAGTGGTATCTTGTGTTAACTTACGTTTGTTTACTTGTAAATGTAGTTACACATCATTTCATATCTTCTCCATGTATATTTACATCTCTTTGGATAGTCCATGTCCTTGCCTCATTTTTCTCTTGAGGTTTTTTTCTTTGCTTGTTTTGTTTTTTGTTTGTTTGTTTTTTTCCTTATTGTAAGATACTTTGTAAATTGAGGAAATTAACGATTTCAAATACGTAACAAGTGAGTTTTTTCTCCCATTCTTTCTTTTGACTGTATATGGTGTTTACACTAACAGTTTTGCAATAATAATTCTACCTAGTAGAATGGTCCAAAATGGTCTTTAAACTTTTATTTAACCCATCCACCCTTTCAGAACAAATTATATCTCATCTATAAATGGACAGGTTTCTATTTGTGAGCCATTGTATGTAAGTAGATACAGATATATTTTATTTAATCTTGAAACCCCATTAGATTTTTCACTGTTCATTGTGCATGTTACAGTTCTTTCAAATAGCTTTTACATATTATGTTTTTGCAGGCTTCAGACATCCAGGCAAGGACAGTAGTACTTACCTGGTCACCTCCCTCAAGCTTCATTAACGGCGAAACAGATGAGACCACTGTACCAGAGCTCTATGGTTATGAAATTCTGGTCTCGAGTACTGGAAAAGATGGGAAATATAAAAGTGTATATGCGTAGGTATTTGTTATGTTTTACTCCCTCCCATTATGTGAGTTAATGATTTAGCATAAAGAGCTTAGTACTAATTTTGTTCTATTTTTCTCTCTTCATGCTTTTATTTTGGATGTATAAGTTGACTAGTGATAGTGATTTCAATATAAATAGTCCAAATGCCGACGGTACACATTTCTGTCTATGCCCTTGGAATAATAATGGCTTTCATTGGCCATATTCAGCTTTGTTGTTTTTCGGTAAGCTCTCTAACAGATATTTCACTATTCACATATTCCTGAGGCATAAATATAAATTAAAGTATGTGGAAGCCAAGACCAGAAATGGAAAACTCGTAGACTGTGAACTCATAAAATGTGGCATTGCTCCTCTGAAGAATTGGATTTAATTCTTATATGTGCAAGCTCATGTCTTACTGTAAAATGAATTTAATATCATTGTTCCTCATTTGTATGTTGGTTTGTTAATAATCGCATTTTGAAAACCTATCATAGTTCTCTTTCCTTGGTTCAAAAGAGTATTTATGACAAACCAAGAAGCCTTAGAAAGAGTCAGTGGCTAAAATTGTGAAATTTATGATTGACAGTTATAAAATAAATTATTTTTCTGCCTTTGTTTATATAGAAGTTGCTTATTCTAATGAAAAAATAGAGTAAAGTTGATTATTAGTTATCATTTAAGCACGAGGAAGATTTTAAACGAGTGGTTAGTTATTCAAATAATCATAACACAGAACACAGGGTAGTTACATCAGCCTTGGTTTCTTTTTTCAAAAAATAGCAAGTATAGGGAAGAAAGGAAAGTGAAACTACCCTAGTGACTACTATCATCTAGTAACATAAGGTAATAAAAATGTTCTGTCTCCCTATCTCTATGGAGACTTCCTTGTGTTTATTCTAGTCATTTTTTCTTAAAGAGACAGGCCTACCTAAGGGGTTAATAGGGGATAAAGAACAATCAACATAAAGAGGTGTGTGTGTGTGTGAATGGCTGTTTCTGGTTAGCTACGGTTGTGCTAAGAGGAAGGATTTATCTCCAATTGTAGCCTGAGAGCACAAGAGGGACATCAGTCGTCTTTACCCTTGACCAATTCAAGGTCTCTGAGGATACTGCTGCAACTGCCTAATTCACTAAAGTGTATTTTCACCAACGAGACATGTTTTCTTTCCCATAATATTTACTGGCTTTGATTTGAGAAACAGGATAACTGGAAAGCAGGGAAGATGGCGGGGGGGGGGGGGGGGGGGGAGAAGTCCATAAAGTGGAGAGAAGAGAAACTTGGCTGAAGGACATGAAACAGAGAACAGTGATTTAAAAAAAGAAATAGAAAACAGGCTGGTTTGTTAGCTACATACCAAGTAATAGTTGTATCAAATGATTATTTTAAGAAGATTGTGTCCTGTTGTATTTAAAAATGTAATAGTGGCCATGTGAAATGCTTTACTTTAAATTAGGATTCACTTTACTCATTAAGCTGTAACATTTTAAATAAAGTTCCACATTATATTCTAATAAAATGCGATAATGGCAGACTCCTTGTAAAATTTGGTCGTTTTGATTTTGATAATACATGTGTTATTTCACATTCTAAGATGTGCAAAATGGATTTTTAAATAATCAAAAATGGTTCCCTTTCTTCAATAAGCTAAATATCTTTGTTAACTCCAATCAAAAAAGTCTGGCTTACACAATTGATTTGCTTAGCATACCTACGTGTTTTAAAGTGGTCTGCAGGTACATACTTAAGTTTGGCACATATCCTAATTATACCAATTCCATATTAGTGGAATTTCAGTATGGTCAACATTTGATAAAGTAAGAAGCAGTGTAATTTCGTGAAGTACCTATAGTGCGTATCCTCTGGAAATGCTATGTTTATCAATCAATAAAATACCACCTTTTTTCGCCCCCAGAGGAGAAGAAACAAGTGTCACTTTAAATGATCTCAAACCAGCTACGGATTACCATGCAAAGTAAGGAACTCCTATGTGTTGCTTTTATATGATAGAGCATAGGTAGTTTTATTTTCAGTCGTTTCCTTAAAAGTCTAGAATATAGTTTAATTATTTACTTGGTATTAAAAACATGGACTTTGCTCTTTCTTTTGATAGAATTATCAACACTTTCCCAAAAACATTTAACTCAGATATTATATTGAAGGGTTACAGCACCCTGTTTGTAGTGCGTTGGGATTGGAATGAATATAGATAATATGTATATGTGTACAATATCTAGTTTAGCACTAGAAAATTGTCCTGGCTTTTGAAATTTTTGCAAAACACAATCAAGTAATACTTGGCTTGTACTTACATATTTTTACTATATCCTGTTTTGGAAAGAATTTGAGATATTAAAACTCCTAGGATTTCATATTTAATTGGGGTAACTTAGATACTGTTTTACTCTGCATAGATCTTCCATTGTAATTTACCAAAATTTTATAGACTCTAGAGACTTCCCTGCTTGGGACTCAGTATAATGCATTTAGTTAGTCACCTCCATTTTTAAAAAGAACATTTGTGGTTAGGATTATTCCTATTAAATGAAGTCTTCAATTATACTTCCTATAGAGGAACCCAAACTATTGTCCAACCTAGTATTTTTCAAACTGGATTGCAGGCATTATTGAATCATGTAATTAATGTTGTAGGTTATATTCAGCATTTTAAAAAAATTAAATCAAATGGAATAGAAAGTATCGGTATATTACCCTAGTTAAGGATATTGCTTCAGGACGCTTGTTGCGCGCATGTGTGATAGTGTTTGTGAGCCTGTGTGTAACTCCATGTTGCACACCGTTCTGTCACAATTTAACATGTATTTTTTACTTTGGGTTGCAGTCAAAGATGAAAGCTACTGGTCTATCGTTTTGGAGTTTTTTGTTTGGTTGGTTGGTTGTGTTTTTTTGTTGTTGTTTTTTTAACAGCCACCCTTTACTTCTAATATGCATATTTTCTCAGTAGAACATTTAGAGGGCACCTTACTAACTTGCAGATACTTAAAGGAAATGTTATTGAAGGGCAGGATACAATTTTTCTGCAGGATAAAACTATTCATTTTATCACCATAGAGTCCAGGCAGAATACAATTCTATAAAGGGCACTCCTTCAGAAGCTGAAAGCTTTACCACCTTGAGCTGTGAACCTGACATTCCTAATCCACCAAGGATAGCCAATCGGACCAAAAATTCACTCACTTTGCAATGGAAGGTAAGAATATTCTCTAGAATATTTCCAGTTGGACATTTATTTCCTTCCCCCCCCACCACCACCACAGTATTAATTTTCAATTGTTTTTGGAGGCAAAAAGAGCTTTAAGCTAACTTGCTCTTGCTCTTTACATATATTAAATAGGCATTTGTTTCTTATGTCTTAAAATCACACTCCTGTGTTTTTTTGTGTGTTTTTTTGCTATATGTAAATATAGCAGGAAAGATTGTGTGTGTTTTTTTGTGTGTTTTTTTAAAGATTTTATTGGGAAAGGGGAACAGGACTTTATTGGGGAACAGTGTGTACTTCCAGGCCTTTTTTCCAAGTCAAGTTGTTGTCCTTTCAATCTTAGTTATGGAGGGTGCCGTTCAGCTTCAAGGTGTTGTCCTTTCAGTCTTAGTTGTGGAGGGCGCAGCTCAGCTCCAGGTCCAGTTGCCGTTTTCTAGTTGCAGGGGGCACAGCCCACCATCCCTTGCGGGAGTCGAACCGGGAGGCGAACTGGCAACCTTGTGGTTGAGAGGACACGCTCCAACCAACTGAGCCATCCGGGAGCTCAGCAGCAGCTCAGCTCGAGGTGCTGTGTTCAATCTTAGTTGCAGGGGGCGCTGCCCACCATCCCTTGCGGGACTCAAGGAATTGAACTGGCAACCTTGTGGTTGAGAGCCCATGTTCCAACCAACTGAGCCATCCGGGAGGCTCAGCTCAAGGTGCCGTGTTCAATCTTAGTTGCAGGGGGCGGAGCCCACCATCCCTTGCGGGACTCGAGGAGTTGAACCAGCAACCTTGTGGTTGAGACCCCACTGGTCCATGTGGGAATCTAACCGGCAGCCTTCGGAGTTAGGAGCATGGAGCTCTAACCGCCTGAGCCACCGGGCTGGCCCAGAAAGATTGTTTTATAATTAGCATTTCTTATTATACTGGATATGTGATGTTATTGAGTGTTACAACAGTGATTCTCAAATTCATTACTCCTTTTTATAATATTTTGTAACAACAACTTTATATCCTGAATTTTATCCTAAATAGATTCATAATTAGACTCATTTTTAAAAATATCAGTATGATGCCTTAAAGGGAGGAATAAAATTATTTTTAATAGAATAATATATATTTCATTGTGTAAATGTTTTGACCTAGCTACACAAGATGTAATAAAGTGGACAGGCACTGTGGATAGAATTGGTAATTCAAATACCACAGACAGCAGTCATTGGTGACACGATTTTCTGAAATAATATATAGGTCTTGGGAAATTTCTGAGCAAAATTAAGTATAGTCTTTCCCAAATTGCACAGTAGTTGCACTTTGGGAAAATTCAGTAACTGTTAAAACTATACCAAAAAAAAATACCTTGTAAAATGAAATTAGGTTCTATACTTATATAATCATAAACAGATATTTCACCTACATAGATGTCCAGTAGGACATCCGAAGTCTCTCCTAGAGGCAGAGAATAATTCTCTGTTGTACTGAATGTCCCACACTCTGCAGAACTGTTAGCATCCTTGATCCCCATCCCCTAATCACCAGTTGCTCTTCCCCCTCGTATTGTAATGATCAGAAACCCCCCCCCAATAAAATTTTAGAACATCACCTTAAAAGGTGTACCACCCCTATTAGCAACCATTGATTTGCAGTGAGAAAATAACTACTCATCTTGATTTAGTTATCTACTCTTACCTCAAGAGCAAAACTCAGGGCTAGCATTCTTTCTGAAAGCTTTTGAATATTGGGAGCTTACTCCTTGTTTGGAGCTTGTTGGTTCCTAATTCTTCTGAGGATATTAGATGATTTGTGTAGTTAAAAACTACTATTAACACATGTAAATCAGAAAAGTATATACATATTGATAAGTATGACTCAATTTTATTTCATGTTACTTAGGGTAGCATTTTATTTATCAATATGCTGAGGCCCTTTGCTTTGGTAGGTAATTGGGGTAGCAGCCCAATGCCCTTCGTGTAGGTTGGGATTTCTCTAGGGCTCTCCTCTTTATTTTGATCATAATTACAATTGAATTTTCAACTGTCTTTTAACAATATCCCAGTAGGCCTAGACAAGATGTAGACAGTGCTACCTCTTGGTTGCCCGCGCGGATTGGCCCAGGCTTGCACCCTACTAGAGATGGTCCAGTGTACACTCACAGTAATCAGCCTGGTTAGGGAAAGAGAGGGATACTGTTTTTGTTGTTGGGAATAGGATTATATACAGTTATGTGCCACATAACGATATTTCGGTCAACAATAGGCCACATGTATGACAGTGGTCCCCATAAAATCATCATGGAGCTGAAAAATTCTTACCACCTAGTGACGCCGTAGCTGTCATAAGGTTGTAGCACAACATATTACACATGTTTGTGGTGATGCTGGTGTAGACAAACTGCCAGTCATATAAAAGTATAGCACATACAATTATGTACAGTGCATAGTACTTGATAATAAATGACAATGTTACTGGTTTATGTATTTACTATACTATATTTTTTATTACTTTATTCTACTTATTTTAAAGAAATTTACTGTAGAACAGTATGCCATTACTCCAGCAGCAGCCTAATACCTCTTGTGTATACCACGTCTCTTAAGTCTCGTTTTCTCTTATTTAATTTCCTGTGCAGTAACATGCTGTAAATCTTGTAACTTAGGAATGTAGGCTATACTTATGGCCCAGGTGTGTAAGGCTAGACCATCTAGGTGTATGTGAGTGTGCTCTCTGATGATCGCACAACAACGAAATCACCTAACGCTGAATTTCTCAGAACGTATCCCCGTCATTAAGCAGTGCACAATTGTATCTCAGAGGTTTTGCGTGGATTATCAGATAATACCTGTATAGCCTATAGCACAATCCCTGGAACATGATAAGGATAATAACTTTTAAAATTGAAGAAACCTAGCTTAGTTTTAGTGACTTAAATATCAGATCTTTCTAATCTGCTGCCTTGTACAATTAAAGTCATTACTGTAGGTTAACATGTTATGAGAACATTGGCAAGGTGAGAGAAGTACTGTATCAACTGACATTGTTTAGAATTGCTAGTGCCTGGTGAAGAAGTGCCTGGTAAAAAATTGACTGAAGTTGGTCTTTTACTCGCTTAATATTGCTAATACCTGGGTACTATTGCTCAGCCCTTGGAAATACTGCTGGGTAGGAACCACCGGGTTTGTGTCCGATAGACCAAATTCAGTTCTGTTCCATTCTTAATGACTGTGCGATCTGGGGCTACTTATTTGGGCTCTTTAAAGCCTCGTTTCTTGTTTCGTACAGTTGGATAATAGTACTTCATAGAATCGATGTATTAAATAAGGTAAAACACTTTACACATAATAGTTTCCCCTCTGACTCAAAGAAAAGCTGGAGGGACAGGTCACAGGACATTTTAACAATCTCACAAAGAAGTAGAAGAAATTAAGCAAAGTAAATGTGAGACCTTAGCAACTAGACTAGAATAATCTGGAGTCATTTACTCTGGGGAAATATATTTTTACACCACTTGCTTCCTGCTGAGACTTTCAACATTCTCTATCTTTGGATTCCCTGCTGTGTATGAGTTGGAGTTTCCCAGGGATTCTTCCTCTGCCCCCTTCTCTGTATAATCACTTTTAACTACCCCTGCTGTGCCAGTCATTGAGTTCCTGTAACTTACATAGCAAATTTTGATCATGCTAACCAGTTAAAAATCAGAATTTAAAAAATATTTTAAATACAGTATTTGTCTTAGTGCTCAACAAATAATTTGGACCTCCATGTAATGAAATATTCTGTTAAAAACTTGATGATCCTTGATTGTTGTTTAACTTTGTTAGCAATATTATATAAAAACTGGATAGAGTCCAGAAAATTACAGGTCTCTGGAGAACCATTTAAAAAAGTTAAGACTATTTCACTTTGATAAGAGAATTAATTGAGTCAGTTGTCTTCAAATAAATGAATTTATTATTATAAGGACAGTAGTGATCACTTGTTCTGCATCCAAGTGAGGACTAAAGAGGAAATAGATTGAAATAGAAAATTCAGGTAGGAATAAGGTTGAAATCCATGACTGATTAAATAGTGGAATAAAATGCCAAGGGAGACTGAAGATTAACAGATTGATAAATTAACAGTCTTAGTAATTGGCACAGAGTCTAGAAGCAGAGATCCAGACAGTAAGCCGTCTTTCAGCACCCTAGTTCTTTCACTCTTTGGTGAAAGACCGTAAGGTGAGTTTTAATGGAAATGACAGGATTCATCATAGGAGCTTGAAGCTGATTTTTTTTTTTTTTAAGGATTATAAAAGGATAGTTCTTGCTTAAATAGTCAATGCTCAGAAAAACTTAAGTAACCTGTTGCTTTGTTTCCTTTCCTTGCATTTAAAAGGATTAGAGGGTATACAAAACATATATTTCTGTATTCTCTGTGCAAATTTTTCTAGGGCTAAGTCACAGAGAACATCAGCATTGTAGAGTCGTTAGATAAGATCATCGCAGTAGTCTTTTACAAAAGTACTAATTTATACTTATTTTGTTTGTTTTAGGCACCTAGTGACAATGGTTCTAAAATCCAAAGCTTTATTTTAGAGTGGGATGAGGTAAGTAAATTGAATCTTTTTAAATTAGGCTAAAATTGTGTGCATATCCACAGGCAGAAATAACTTTTGTGTGTGGTAGTTAAGTTTTTTCCTCTTTAAAAACAATGTGCATGATTTCGTTTGGTGCATGAGTGAATTGATGATATTCTTAGAAAACATTACTAACTGGACTTCCCTATGTTTCAGGGCTTTTGCTTTGTTTTGTTTTTTGGGTTTTTTTCCAACTAACTGCCATCAAGCTGTCATTTGGGTAATTACCTTGATTAAATATATATATATATATTTTTTTTTTTTTTTTTTTTTTTTTTTTTTTTTTTTACATCAGCCTTAAAGGCAAGCTTATTCATTTACTATGGCTGTTTTAACAAATTACCATAAACCTGGTGGCTTAAAACAACACACGTTAATTCTCTTACAGTTCTGGAATCCAGAAATCCGAAATGGCTTTCACTGAGCCAAAAACAAGATGTCACCATGGCCATGCTTCCTGTGGAGACTCTAGAGGAGAATCCATTGCATAGCCTTTTCCAACTTCTGCAGACTGTCCTCATTACTTGGTTAATGGCTACATCAGATCACCTTTTCTCCCTCTGTTGTCATTATCACATTGCCTTTTTCCTCCTCTGTCCTCAAGTCCTCCGCCTCCCTCTAAATGGGACACTTGTAATTCTATTTAAGGCCCACCTGGATAATCCAGGATAATTTCTCCATCTCAGGAGCCTTAACTTAATCACATCTGTGCAGTCCCTATTACCATACCACCTAACGTTCACAAGTTCCAAGTATTAGGACGTGAATATCTTTGAGGGCTATTATTCAGCCTACCACAGCAAGCATACTGGGCTTTATTGTTTAATACTTTGTTTTACTGTCATTTATCATGTTCTCTCATGCCCTACTGCTTTCCATAGCTAAGAGGAGGGACAAAGGGGAGTAGAGGAAATTTCATTGGGAATTTGGGAATTCAGCAGTATAATTAAGAGTAATGGGGCACAAACAAGTAGGTTTTATTCCAGAAGTTCTAAGAGAATTCAGAAGTAGGAAACCTATTACTATATGATAGTAATTTAGAAGAAAAACCATATTATCTTAATAAATTATGAAAAACTATTTTATAAAAATTTAGCGCTCATTCCAGTTAAAATTCACAACAAATTAGGAATTGAAAGGTAATTCCTTATTTCATAGTTATTTTTGTATTACGCGAAGTACTACCACTAAAAAGTAAAAGAATTTCTAGTCAAAGCAGAAACAAATCAAAGTTACCAGTTATCCCCAACTTTATTTAACATTATTCAGGGAGTTATAGTTAACGCAGTATGATTTGGAACCAAAACCAGGTACAGCCCTGGTGGCTGGACTCAGGGGCAAAATTATTATTTAGAGATGATTTGATTTTCTGTTTAGACAACTCAATCGAATCAACTATAAACACTGTTGTAACTAATAAGAGAGTTCATTAAATCAGCCTGATACTGAAGGTTTTCTTTGAAGCAGAAGTCACCCTAATCACCCTTTACCTCTACTGCCACAATAAAGAAAAAATGGAGAATGAGAAATTCATCCATTTTATGTAGCAACCTAAATTTTTAAAACTCTAGTTGTCCCAAGCTGCAGACTTTTCTCTCTCCTAACTCCCTGCTGTAATTGGGCTTTTCTCTCTGCTTATACTCGTCTAGTGTTAAATCTAAGCTATAGTATCTCCAAAATCTTGATTATAAAGATGCTTAGCGGCTATCTAGGTGGAGATTTGGGGGACCTTTTCTTAAAACTGTTTGCAAAGAACTTTTCATAGGTTGAAGAATGACCAGTTGTGCATATCAAAGATCAACTGTTGCCACCACTACCAGTCAGTCCCCCATAGAGATTGTGGGGTCCATACCTGGAAAAATATTCTTTGACTAAAGGTTTAGCATCAGCTAAAACAGGGTACTTAGTTCCAGAATCTATACAAAGATACCTGTTCCCCAGTTTTTGAATTGTGCGTTTAACGAACAGTATCATATAAAAGGTGTGTGTTTCTCAGCTGTCTCTTGAGATCATGCAACGAAGATGACTTTTAATGTATGCTAGCTAATATGTTAGTATCTATCAAGTAGGAATTGATGTGGATTTATCCTTTTACAATAATGTACATGATACATAATAATCAGCCATTTCTTTTAGGGAAAAGGAAATGGAGAATTTTGTCAGTGTTATATGGGCTCACAGAAACAATTTAAAATTACTAAACTGTCACCAGCAATGGGTTGTAAATTTAGACTATCAGCCAAAAATGACTATGGTACAAGGTAAGATATGTTTTAATACAGATTTTTAAATTATCTAGTTAGCTTCATTTGTGTAAATTATTCACAATCTATATTAAATTATCCACTAAAATCCTGCTTTAATTTATCATTTTGTTGATATAGTTAAAATATATTAAAAGTTATGAGGATGTGTTTGTTACATAAACTACAGTTTTAAAAGAATGCTAATTCATTTTTAGATATCTGACCTGATTACCATAAAGATGTTATCAAATTCACGATATATTATTTAGATTATAATTAGTTATCAAAAATTGTCATTTTTCCCAAAATGTCATTATCAAAAATTCTTTATCTGTAAAAATAAACTTTTTTTCATTCCTTCTTAAAAACCATTTGTTTCAACAGTGGTCTTAGTGAAGAAGTTTTATATTACACCTCAGGCTGTGCCCCTTCTATGCCAGCAAGTCCTATACTAACTAAGGCCGGGGTCACATGGTTATCCTTACAGTGGAGTAAACCCGCAGGAACACCATCAGATGAAGGAATCTCTTACATTTTAGAGATGGAGGAAGAAACTTCAGTAAGTATGAATAAGTATTTTAAATAGGGTATTTAAAACAAATTTCAGTATAGTATTAATCCCAATATAGTAAATATTGCCACAATAGTTAGATCCTTACCCAAATTGTTTGAATCCTTCGTTGGTTATTGTTTGGGAGGGGTTGGGAGTAAGGGAGAACTCAGTCTTTAGTTTTCTTCATGTGTAGGAATAGGTTTTGTTTTTTATGTGTTTGTATGTTTGTGCCAGGGAATAACATGGACTGCGTGTTAAATGTATGTGTCTTGAGGGAAATAAAGATAGGGGAAGATCACCGCAGCCTTCTAGTCTAAGCAGCTCTAAAAGATAAGGAAATAATGTGTCTGTCTCCCATTTCCAACTTAGTTTATACACGGCTTTCCCAATTGCCACAGAAGATTTCAAGAGCCGCACATGTGATTATATAGTGCAACCTGAATCTAGGTACTAGTGGCTCTTCTCTGTGAGCTAGAACCAAGCTCAACAAGAGTGAGGGTATCTTCTGCTAGTTCTGTATAGTTCCTTAGCTTTTTAGAGCAATTTTGAAGCAATGTGAATCAGAAATAGCATGGTTTTATTCCTAGGTGTGTGTATCTAGTTGAAATGAAAACACAGGTTTGTACAAAAAATTTTACACAAATGTTCAAAGCGGATTATTCATAATAGCCAAAAAGTAGAAACAACCCAAATGTCTTATCAACTAATGAATGGATAAAGAAGATGTAGTATATCTATACAATGGACCGTTATTCAGCCATATAAAGGAATGAAGTACTGACACATGCCACAACATGAATGAAACTTCAAAATACTATACTAAGTAAAAGAACCCAGTCACAAAAGACCACATGTTATGTTATTTCGTTTGTATAGATATAGGCAAATCCATAGAGACAGAAAGCATATTAGTGGATGAGAAAAGAAGGGAAGTGACTGCTAACGAAAAAATAAAGTGCAGGCTTTATTCTGGAATTAGGAATTAAGTGATGGTTACACAACGTTTATATTACTATAAACCATTGAGTTGTATACTTTTAAATGGGAATTTTATGGTACATGATTATATCTCTCTTGTTTTTTTATACTTTAAAAATAACATTGGGAAAGTAATGAAGCATTGTCACTGGGGCTATAAATAGCAATCCCAAACTAAATGCTATTCCTACTTCCCAGCACAACCAGCCATTCATTTATTCACCTGAACACAGCTGTGTGTTCAGGGCAAGTTAAATACGTTATGTTCTGTTTAGCTCTTACAACATCTGTTAGTTCTAGGGATAAGCTTACTGATGGTAAAGTTATCAATCCATCTGACTTGTCCCTCAACACAAAAATCTCTTGGCTACTGTTTTCGCTTCCTAGTAAGTGATCTCGGTCACCCTTCTGCAAACGTTCAGTAGCATTTCTAGATCCGTCCACTCAAATCGGAAGCATCAAGGTGAGAATTGCACGCAGAGCGTCGATCACATTGTACGTAGTAGATGAGGAGGACCTGGATCTTTTCACATATTTGTTATTCCTCATATTTCCTCTGTCAGCCATCTAATGAAGATTTGTTTTCCCTTTGCAGGGATATGGTTTTAAGCCTAAATATGATGGAGAAGATCTTGCTTACACAGTGAAAAATCTCAGACGTAGTACAAAGTATAAATTTAAGGTGAGCTTTGAAAGCCCTTAATGATTTGTTTGCTGTTCTTATTAATCTTATTGTTTTAAAGCCAAGTATATACTTCACTCCTTTGGTTTTAAATCTTAAATAATTTTGACTTTTTCTAAAGAGCTGTGTTTTACTTTGTTACTATATAACATGCCTCTTAAACTTTATATATAGTAGTCCCCTTTATCTGTGGGTTCCCTTTCCACGATTTCAGTTACCCATGGTCAACTGAGGTCTGAAAATGTTAAATGGAAAATTCCAGAAATTAATGATTTATAAATTTTAAATTTTGCCCCATTCTGAGTAGCATGATGAAATCTCACACCTTCCTGCCCCATCAGGCCCTGAACGGGAATCCTCCTTTTGTCCCAGGTCTCCACGCTGTATATGCTGCCCGCCCCTTTAGTCACTTCATAGCCATCTCCATTATCAGAGCAACTGTCACAGTGCTCATGTTTCAGTCACTTAATAATTTTACTTAATAATGGCCCCGAAGCACAAAAATACTAATGCTGGCAATTTGGATGTGTGAAAGAAAGCTATAGAGTGCATCCTTAAATGAAAAGATGAAAGTTCTTCACATAATAAGGAAAGAAAAAAGAAATCTCATGCTGAGGTCCCTAAGATCTACAGTAAGAATGAATCTATCCGTGAAATTGTGAAGAAGAAAAAAAATTCATGCTACTTTTGCTATCACACCTCAAACTGCAAAAGTTAACGGCCACAGTGCATAATAAAAGAAAAGGTGGAAAAGGCACTAAATTTGTGGGTGGAAAACATGAGCAGAAAACATGTTATAGTTGTCAGCAACATGTTGCACCAGAAAGCATTGAGCCTGTGTGAAGACTTCAGCAAAGGGTCTTCTGAAATGAGTGACTACATTCACACAGCTTTTAGTACAGTATATTGTTAAAATTGTTCTATTTTATTATTAGTTATTGTTAATTGCTTACTGTGCCTAATTTATAAACTAAACTTTATCAGAGGTATATATGTATAGGGAAAAAAACAGTGTATATAGGACAATGTGATTCACAGTTTCAGGCAACCAGTGGAGGTCTTGGAATGTATCTCCCGCTGATAAGGGGGGACTACTGTATTTAAATTCAAAACTGTTTTAATATTTTACAAGACTCATATAATGTGAACAAATATCTTTTAAAATATACGTGTTGTCAAACATACTCAAGTATGTTTTTTTAGCAGGAATGTCAGAAAGAGTAATGCTAATTTTTTCTCAGTACATCAATCATATCAAGTGGTGCACAATTTCAGTTTGTCCCATTACTGGTAGTCACTTGATGAAAGTGATATCTATTATGTTTCTTCACTGCAGAGTTGTTCTTATTCCATTTGTAATTAAAAAGTATTTTGTAAATACGTAAACATCTTGTTCCTTGTCAAACCTTTACCCACTAGTTTTAACACCCATTGATAATTCTTGCGTGAATCATTACTATAATTAATGGTTGCCAAGTGGTGATTTTTTAATTTTATCATTCCTTCTACATTTATTAGTTGGCATTGTTTTATAAGGAAAAGCTTTCTCTCTCTCTTCTCATTTATTTATATCAGTATGAACTCAGATTATTTTTTATTGAGAGGGTTATATTGTGTTACTATGGTTATCAATTATGAGGCTCATCAGATTGTCTCAGATTTGGGAGCCCCTTCAATCTAGCTTCTGAATCCTGGTGACATGTCCCTCCAACCCCCCCCCCCCCATTACTCTTTGAACTCTTTCTTTCTGACACATAGTATTCCAGTTTTGCACTTTCCCTTCTTTAACCTTGGAATGGGCTATTTCTCAAAGTACCTGGCTCCTTTTAGTAGATGGGTATTTAGAAGCCAAGTATAAATAGAACTTAGATTACAAGGCGGTATTATGGCAGTATACTTATTGCTATAAGGGTTTTGCCACTCCTGGGCACCCTTTCAATGGACAGAGGTGTGTGTGTGTGTGTGTGTGTGTGTGTGTGATTTTTAATCATGAGTTCACACCAAATGCCTCCAGTTTTAATCCAATACCACAGGTTAATTCTAGTTTTCTCCCTTTCCTTATTTCTCACTCCCTTTATTATCATTGAGAAACATTGTCCCAGTTATGCTCAATTTATTTACTTATTGGATCAAACTCCTCCCCTCCCCTCATACCCTTCCCTAATCAGAATGCTTGAGTTCCTACTAGGCAAATGCTCCTGTCTCCACCTAACTCACCCCTGCCTCCCAGCACAAGTATTTGCCTTGTTTAGCCCATCTGTTGGCTTTTGGACTGAATTATTTCTGGAGGAAGGCAGAGAGACTCTGCATGTTATTCGTGCTTGCTTGAGACATGGAGACCCTACATTTTATTCTTGCTCTCTTGAAGCACCAGCAAGCTTTGAAAATTCTTCTACTGTGGAGATTCCTGTATGGAAATTCTGCATCTTTCCTAGTGTAGCACCCCTTCTACCATATATTTTAGCTTTGACATTGCTATTTCTTCACAGCCAGTGCTTGAATTCATTAATACACCAATTGATATAAGCCAGCCTACTTTTCTGTGCAGTTTTCCCAAAATATAACAGGATACTCATTAATTGATAAATTAAGCATTTGAATTTTCCTACCGGTGCTTGTTTAATCAAATCATTTCAAATAAATGACAGAAGCCACTGTAAATTGTTTTCATTATTAAAGAACAAAGATAAATTTATTACTCCTTAAGAACCTTAGAAAGAATATTTTAATGATAATGGGAAATTTGATTATGCAGTGCATAATTATATTTGTTACACTTTATGTTAGCTTCATTTTAAAAACTTCTGATAACATGAGGTCATTTTAATTTCTAAATACAGTTTTCATATTTACAGGATTTACAAACCTGAGAAATGCATACATTTATTCCAGTTTTTCTCTTATGATGCTGGATTGTATTTTTGCTTCAGTAATGATTATCATACCAGCAGATCATCTAAGGGGAAGTTGTTAATTTTCTTTATAATTTAATAAGTTTATTTAAATTCTTAGAATTCTACTACCATGTAACACCATGGTGTTATTACCGCATAGGAACAAGAATGTGTACACACAAATAGGAGTTAAATTCCTTATTGAGCCACTATAAACAGATCACCAGTTTCTATTTAATACTGTTTCACTGTGGCAGTCACTCTCAAATCGCAGGGTAAACAATCTTTATCTCCAAGGAGACTGTAGGCTTTTCCAAAAAGCTCCCGCCCCCCCCAGGAAGCTAGAGAGGGTGTGGGAAAACTGTCCCTAAAACACATCTTAACAAATTACTAGATTTTAGGAAGGAGTTATATACTGGCTTATGAAATAAGCATATTAAAATAAGATCTAGAACAGTAGTTCTCATAGTGTGACCTCCAGACCATTCTATCATCATCATCTGGGGACTTGTTAGAAATGTTAATTCACTGACACACCACAGACTTACTCAGTTAGAAATGCTGGGGGTAAAGTCCAGCAGTCTGTGTGTTAGCAAGCCCTCCACGTGATTCTGATGCTTCCTGAAATTTTGAGAACCACTGATCTAGAGAAGAAAAAAAATAATAGGAAAGAGAAAATGGTGACTGTATGAAGTTTTTTAGAAGCCCAGATATTTATTTTGAATCTGCCATGTACTGGGTACGAGCTGAAAGGGATTTAAATCATTAAGTACTATTGCTATGTCTCAGTCTACCTTTTCTAGCTTGACATTGACACCTTTCAAGGAAACATAACAAAATAAAATCTTAACACTCTAAAAAAATCTTAGAATACTAAGCAAAAGCAATAAAAAAAATATAATCCAGGAAGTAATGACTAGATAGTATGTTATTGTTTGTAAAGAAACAATAAGGATATGATTAACATAAAATAAAATTATAATATGACCACATTCTCCAAATGCCAGTGTCTAGATGCTATCTATACTAATGACAATCCTAAAACACTCAAAATACTAAAATAAAATTAGAACATTTGAAAGAAATTTGAAAGATTTAAAAAAATGGAAATAATAATTTAAAGCATAAGAAAGCAGTTATTTCTTAAAATCATAAAAATTCACACTAATAAACAAGCAAACAATGCTAATTCCATCAAATGGTTGATTGGAAGCTGGGCCAGGACCTGGTGTCCAAATAAAAAAAGAAAAGAAAAGCTTCAGAGACTAGTGGCCAGTCCCTATGACTGAGCCACTAGAAAGCTGATACATTGTTTCCTGAAGTTCCTGAAATACAGTTTTTCAAGTAACAAGGCTTCTAAAGGTCAAAGTCTGAGTACCTTGAGCTGAGAGCCCTTAGATATTTTCACTTCAGCATGTTACTTGTTTTTGAGTCCTTTTCATGGGTGGAGAGAAATCAAAACAGTTAGTGTCTGAATCCATTAACTTCTTTTATCTTTCATCCTTGAAATTCACTTATATGTCAGCATCCATGACCGTACTTGGTTGTGTTCCCTTCCTTTTTCTCATCTTAATCTAGTATTATTTTATGCTATCTTCCTTTTTCCTGTGCCCTAATCTAAGTGTGCCCAAATTTAGTCCTTAGTTTTTCTTGGTATCCCTTTCTCTCTTGGATATACCATGTTTCCCCAAAAATAAGACCGGGTCTCATATTAATTTTTGCTCCAAAAGATGCATTAGGGCTTATGTTCAGGGGATGTCATCCTGAAAAATCATGCTAGGGCTTATTTTCCAGTTAGGTCTTATTTTCAGGGAAACAGGGTATCATCTCTGCCTTATATCAGCTGTCACTCTAGAGAATACCAAACCTGTTCTGTATTGTTTTCAGGCTATTCTCTCGCCTTGTAATCTAAGTTCTATTTTATACCTAGATTAACCTTCCTGAAACACAGCTTTCTCTCTGAACAACCATTTCCGTAGTTTGACATAAGGTTCTTTATACTCTGATCAGTTCAGTTTTTAAATGTACTGCCTTTCACTCCGTTCTTGCGCTGGCTACCTCACCAGATTGATTATGCATCCTTCCCTGAGCAGAGCTCACTATTTACTGTTCTCTTCTGCTTTTATACTCAGGGCTTTCTGTTCTCTGTCTTACTCAAGCTTCCCTTTCATTGCTGTTGCCCATGAAGACCCATGTCACTTCCATTTGCCTTTTCAAAGCTTCCCTGGACCATAGTCATCTTTCCTCTCTTGCCTAATTCTTTTGACATGCATATTGCCTGTCTCTGCATAAAGATTCTAAACTCATTGAAAGTAGGGGGTGCACCACACCTAGAATTGCTAGCACAGTGCTCCAAGTGGATGTTTTGATTATTTGTAAAAATTGGGGTAGGAGAGATACCTTATGGCTTTATACTTTTATGGCTAACTGAAGTAAAAGGAGGCAATGCTGCAATATTATATAGCCTTAAAAACATAATTAGTGGATCTTTCTGATTTTTAGGGAATCTGTTCTTATTTTTAAAGTTTTCTTTGGTTATTAGGTTTAAGTAAATACTCTGTACTATATTGAGAGGTATTTTGATCCCCTTCGTAGTCTCATTTGTAAAGCCCAGAGTGAGAAAATATCCTGAAAATCCATATGAATATGTGGGGACTGAAGAAGCCTGAGCAAAGTTGAACAATTAGACTGAATTTTACTGGGTTCTCATGGGTTGCGTGAGTTATTTGGGTAGTAGATTTATTTGGAGGCTCATCTGTGGTGTCATGTCATGCCATAGTGGTCCCTATCAATGAGTCATTCATTCAACCAATAATTATTGAGCATCTACTCTGTGATAGGCACTGTTCTAAACACTTGAATACAACAGTAGTCAAAATAGCTAATACTCTAGTGGAGGGACTGAACAATTAACAAACAAATAACAGATAGTGATAAGTTAACTAAAATAGGGTGAGGTGCCACAGAGTGACTTGGGTAGTCAAGGAAGTCTTCTCAGAAATGACATTTAAACAGATTTAAATAACAAGAAGGAGGTAGCAGGTCAGGATCAGAAAGAACATTCCAGGCAAGGGAAAAGAACTGCTAATACAAAAAGACCTTAAAGTAGAGGTAGTCAGGGGTGAGATCGTATAGGACGTGATAGCCAATGATAAGAAATTTAGATTTTATTCTGAGAAGCCATTGGAGGATTCTAACCTGAGAAGTGATAAAGTCCCCTGGCTGCAGTGTAGAAAGTAGGTGGGGTTGAGGGAAGGAATGGAAGCTGGGAAACTAGTTGTATATGGTAGTCTTTCAGAAAAGATAGGATAAAGGAGGAATTGACTAAGTTGGTGGTAGCAGTAGAAAAGAGGTAGAATTGACAGTATTTATTGATACAGTAATCACCCCTTACCTGTGGGGGGTATATTCCAAGATCCCTAGTGGATGCCTGAAATCACAGATAGTACTGAACTCTACATGTGTCTGTGTTTTTTTCCTATATGTACATACCTGTGGTAAAGTTTAATTTATAAATTAGGCATAGTAAATTATTAACAACAATAACTAATAATAAAATAGAACAATTATAACAACAGTTATATGAATGTGGTCTCTGTCTGAGTCAAGATGGCTACTAAGTGACTTAATGGGCAGGTAGTATTAATATATACAGCATCAATATGCTGGACAAAGGGATGAGTCACATCCTGGGCTGGAGCAGGACTGTGCGAAATTTCATCACTCTACTTGAACAATGCACAATTTAAAAGTTATGAATTGTTTATTTCTGGAATTTTCCATTTAATATTTTCAGACTGCAGTTGACCACTGGTCACTGAAACTGCAGAAAGTGAAACCACAGATAAGAGGAGACTACTATAGATTTGATATGTAGGTTTAGAGAAGAAAGAATCAAAGATGTCTCCTGGATTTTTCACTTGAGCAAGTTGGTAGATGGTAGTGCTTTTAACTAATGGGGAAGAGCAGAGATAGAGCGGGTTTGGAAAAGAGAAAATCATATCAAGTTTGATATTGGACTTGAGGTTTAAGTTCAGTAGAAGAGATAAGTTAAAATATAAATATAATTAAATTAGTATAGTCAAATATAATACCTAGATGTGAATTATATTTATTGCTGCACAACTTAGTAGCTTGGAAAAATGAACATTTATTAGCTCTCAGTTTCTATGAGTCAGGAATTCAGGACCAGCTTAGCTGGGTGGTTCTGATTCAGGGTTTCTGTGAGGTTGCTCTCAAGTTGTCAGCTGGGATTGCAGTCATCTGCAGGCTTGACCGGGGCTGGAGTACTTGCTTCTAAGTTCACTCAAGTGGTTGTTGGCCAGGAGCCCTCAGTTCCTCGCTAACTGTTGATCAGAGGCTTCAGTTCTTCACCACATAAGTTTTTCCACAGGGAAGTTATACACCATCATATCTGCTACATTTGGTTTGTTAGAAGTAAGGCATTAAGTACAATTGAAAGGGAAGAAGAATTAGCCTTTTTCTTTTGAAAAAAGGCTATTCAAAGAATTTGTGGGCATCTTGTTAAACCCCTGAAGAACGTGAAAGAATAAGTGAAACGAGCCTGAGGCCCATCGAGTATCATGCGATTATACGTAGCTTGTTCCTGTGATAACTCTTGTTTAGTATCAGATTGTTAGACTCACATTTGTAGTCCCAGGGCTGACTCTAAAAAGAGATTGATTATACTGACTGCTCATCATATATGCTGAGTCCCTATTGAAGAGAATCAGTTCTCACATAAATAAGCCATCACAGTGTGAAAACTTTTATCATTTTGAGTCCTTAGGTCTGTCATCATTCATTAAGCCAATATCATTAGGTATCAAACATTAATTACTTTATATTTTTATGTTTTGTCACAGGTTATTGCTTACAACTCAGAAGGTAAAAGTAATCCAAGTGAAATAGTAGAATTTACTACATGCCCTGATAAGCCAGGAGTACCTATAAAGCCTTCAGTTAAAGGAAAGATACATTCACACAGTTTTAAAATAACTTGGGGTAAGATATTATGCGTATTTGTATATTACTACTTTTACATTTAAAATGATTAAAATATTTGAATATTAAGATAATTTTTACGATATTTGAGTAAATGTGTTAGCTCAAGCAAGTTCAGTAGGAAATGTGAGAGTCATTGTTTGAAGATCTTTTTTTGTGGAAAGCTATGGGATCTACTGTAGAACTATTAGCAGGGATAGCACTGTGTGAAATGAAAGATTACTGAACTTGTAGCAAATGTCACCTGGGTCATTCCTGGCTCTCATTAGAAATGAAAATCACTTATTCATTTAAAACAAACATTTATTGAATATGCTTATATACTACTTAATGCAAAAACAATAGAATAATGGAATCCTGATATTAAAAAAGCATTGCAGGCGATTCTTTTTTCTTTTTAAGCAATCCTAGGTTTAGTATTCTGTTTGTTAGGATTTTCTGTCATTTTAAATTGCATGTACTTTTCCTAATGCCACTTTTACTTCTTTGGATAGACCCACCAAAAGACAACGGAGGGGCAGCCATCAATAAATACGTAGTGGAGATGGCAGAAGGTTCTAATGGTAAGAAAAACTATTACAAAATAACAGATGTATACCAGTCAGTCTGCCTATACTCTTCATGACTTTACATTTTCTATGATCTCTTTTCTTCTTGATTTTTTTTCCTTTGTTTGTAGCAGTTAGGATTTTGCCTGTGACCCACTTTAGCTTGTAATCTCCAGAAATATAGTGGATCAAATGTAAGACCTATATTATTACATTTACATTTTCTTATTTTTTTTCTTGTTTGCATTGCTCAGTTCCAGTATACCTAGTCTTCTGAATATTAGTTTATATAATTAGATTTATACCCAGATGTATCAGAGAAAAATTATCTTCTAAAACTTATTTAACTTACATTATACTAGTGTTAGTAATAAAGTCTATGCGTAGTAAAATTTATTCTTGAATGACACATTTATTAGTCTTTGTTTCTGTGAAATGACCTATTGCCTGCGAAAAATAAGGATGTCTTTTAATTAAGACTAAACTTCCTGTGGTTTTGGTTCTTTCTACTCTTTGTGTGTTATAATGTTATTACTGGACCAGTAAACACATTTAAAATGCTTAATTAAAAGCAAATTATCAATCTCAGCCAAAGTCTGTACAGAGTTACAGAGATATTTCCCTTCAACAAAGCCATGCAAAATTTGTCTAGGAAGCTGCACACAAAGAAAATTAGATCATTTCCAGGAAACTCGAAACAAGCTTAAATTGTTTCTGACAAATTACATAAACTTATTTAGTGAAGCTAGGATACCTGCCGTGTCCATGATACCAAAACGTTAAACATTATCTTGTAGCTGATTGAACATTATTCTTCACCTACAGGAAACAAATGGGACATGATTTACAGTGGAGCTACTAGGGAACATCTTTGTGATCGGCTGAGTCCAGGCTGTTTCTATCGTTTACGAGTTTACTGTATCAGCGACGGAGGACAGAGTGCGGTAATACTTACACAGATTTTTTTTTTTTTTTTTAAGTTTGGTCAAATCACCAGATGCCACTTCAAATATTGAAATGTATTCACAAATGTATAAAAGTAATATCTGTAACCCAGGTGGTTAATTTTATAGTGACCAGAATATAGTGACCACTTAGCTCACAGTCTGGATTCCATGAATACCTATTTTCTGCTTGGTGTTGAGCTTTAGAAAAAACAAGTAAATGAAAACATTGCAGAAAATTTAAAAAGGTAAATTTTCGGATGATGCTCAATAACCATACCTAATAGAAATAAAATAATTGTAGACTAATTTACTGCTTCATAAATTATGTGTATCAGGACAAACTGTAAAATATCATTTACTGTTTAAACACAGATTCTCATATTATTTCAGAAAAGTTGGCAATTGTTTTTATTATTAGAGACCCAGTAACCAAAATGGACTTACAGTGTGCCATTGACTATATATGAGACAGATGTAGTATTCTGGAGAGATGTTTTTTAATAGGAGTCATTTTTTTTAAGTGAGTTTAACTAAGAATGGTTTCTTGGAGCTTTCAGTATTATTTTTCAAATGGAATTTAATGCAATAAAAGTACTTTTAAAAATGAATTATAAATTTTTTGTTGAAAATGCAGGTATTGTGAAACTAACTGAATGCAAGTCCTGTCCCACAGGCTTGGGATCCAGTCATTTCATTTTATCTAATAAGAAAATCTTCCTGGATTTCAAAAAAAAAAAAAGGAAACCCCTCCTACATACCAAAAACAAAAACCCCATTTGTCTAAAACAGCATTATAGCATTCTTATATAAGATACCTTCTGAATAAGGTGATGTTATTTATGTTTGGAAAGAAAGTTAAGTATAAATCTTAATACAGTGCAGATGAGGAATATGGCACTGGGTTTGTATCAATGTTTTTAAGAGAATATCTTTTAAAATAAATTGAAAAAAATTTTTTAAATAGCATAGAAGCTAAAAACAGTACCAAACACCTGAAAAGATGACAAATATTTGGAAAAGGTTACCTGATTTTTTAATTATTTTTAGGTAGAAAGGAAGAAGGAAAGAGCTTTTTTAAAATAAATAAACTAGTGTTTAGTTTAAAAATACCGTATACAGTCAAGTACTCAAAATAGTCTAAACCTTTTGAAAACATGGCAGACAGCATTTACAGAATGTTAAAACATCCTTCTTTGGAAGAGATTCGCAAATCCATTTGGACAGGGTAAAAAATAATGTCCATTAGGTTGTGTTGGAGGTTGGGATGTTTTTGTTTTTTACTTATGTAAAGAAGAAAAGGAAAAGTTTTTGTTTCATTTTTTTCGATAACTTTCTTTGTATATAGTGGTCACGTAGTACTTGTCTTTATTTTATTTACTATATAAAATTTGAGTTTTAATGATTTAATTGGATTTTGATTTATTGAGAACTTTATTTTCAGTTGGTAGTCAAGTACAGTTTCAAATTATTGGTGCAATCTTTGTGTTCATGTTATTTTTCTTTAATACAAGTAGTCTGATTATTTGGCTTGGGGCATTTTTGTTTTGTTTTTGCTTTTGTTTTGGCAGGTATCTGAAACTTTACTTGTGCAGACTCCAGCTGTGCCTCCTGGCCCATGCCTCCCTCCCAGATTACAGGGTAGACCCAAAGCAAAAGAAATACAATTACGATGGGGTAATTTCCATTTTGGTAATAAATTATAATTAAGTTACTACTAAATATATTCCCTTTGTTAAGTTGCATAAATCTTTCCACCTTTAGGACCCCCTCTGGTCGATGGTGGATCGCCCATTTCCTGCTATGGTGTGGAAATGTCTCCTGTAGAAAAAGATGAACCCAGAGAAGTTTACCAAGGTTCTGAAGTAGAATGTACAGTGAACAACCTTCTTCCTGGAAAGACTTACAGCTTCAGACTGCGTGCAGCTAACAAAATGGGGGTAGGTATACCATGCTGACTGAATTGTAATCCCAGTGGTGTTCCATGGAACATACGTAAATGTACCCATTATGTGGCTGTTTGGCTTTCAACATGTGATTCCATATTTTACAATTTTTAATAACCCTATATTGATAAATAAGAGCAAGATCAGTATATACCGTAACTTAATTGTTATAGAATCTCGGTATTTTTCAAATCCCACTTAGAATTCGTGACACTTTGGACTTGATCTGGGCTAAAGTTTGCCTTTCAGGTGGTGCTAATAGGGTTTACTTAGTAAATTTAAGAGTAGAAACAAGATCATATAATGAAATACTTGTTCTTTTTGAGGCTGGTTATATGCAGCTTTGAGTTGGCAACTAATTGTGATTCATTTTTCGCCTAAGGAGAAACACTTTACATTTTAAGCATTTCTGGTTTTGTGTGGATTTTTTTAATATTATCTAAATATGTGTACAACTCCATAAAATAGACAAAATAGGTGATATCTCCATTTTACAACTGAGTAAAGCTGGGGCTAAGAAAAACTAAATACCTTGCCCACAGTCACACAAACTAAGAAGTGATAATAAGCCTCAGATTTAGGTTTGTCAGACTTCAGAGCGGGAGCCCTTTCCACTCACCAGTGACACCTCTCATCTCTCTGCATTAAAGCAGGTTCTCTAAGGTCAAAGCATCTAAGGTCAAAGCAGTGACTCCTTAACCTCAACTGAGTAACACTATTTCTTTAAACTATAAATTAAAATTTCACAAAATTAAACTAAGCTTCTTCCCTCCCCATTATTTCAAATTTTAGTGAACTGTACTATATTTTACATCCTCCAACTGCGTTCAATATTTGTATCTGTAAACTTATTTTTAAATTTCTTATATGTCAAATTTATATACTGTTCGGCAGTTCTTACATAAGTCATCCCTTCCTATCTGAAGTCATCATCTTGTCAGCCCTACAGGGCTCTAAATACATTGTGATAGCATCTTTCATACTACTGTCTTTAATCTGTGTTTCCAGGTTTCTGATAATTTATCGAAATTATCTTAAGTGAATACTTGCTTTCTGTATTTCCAGAGAATATGCATTTTAGACCTTTCTGAAGTTATTCTAAATTTGAAGATATAATTTATGCCTACCATCTCCTGTGCTTTCCTCACATAATTTCTTCTGATTGATTCTATCTACCTAATTCCCTAATGTCCCACCCTTCTTATGAAAACCAGTTCATGAAGAAATAAGGGACAAGAAAAGAAAGTACAGTAAATGAAACTTTATTAAAAATACCGCACATGTTCACTTCCATGATGATTAAATCTTTTTAATTTCTGTGAACTTTTAGAATTATATTATGACCAATTAGTCTTAAAGGAGAGAAATGATGTGCTTAATTATTTGTGAATTTTTATGGAGAGCTATGCAATCAGTAGGTGAAAAATGAAAGCCCTGTTTAAATTTGTGTTTCTAGTTTGGACCATTTTCGGAAAAATGTGATATTACTACAGCCCCTGGACCACCAGATCAGTGCCAGCCCCCTCACGTGACATGCAGGTCTGCAACTTGTGCTCAAGTGAATTGGGAGGTACTGTGATTTCCACTGACCTGTATTTACTTTCTAAGCTATTAGAATAGTTTGCATAAAAGAATAAAGATACTATTCGTATTGTCTCCTAAGTTATACAAAGAGTAAGTCTAGTTAAATTCACACTGAAAAATGAGTTCTTTTTTCTCCTTGAAGCATTTAAGTAAGGTATAATTTCATGACAAGTACTTAGATTCTTGTTCATGATGTGCTTTGTATTTTATCAAAGGCTTTGTCTCAGTACTGAGGTATTTAGGCATTGGTGAGCTTAACTAACATTTAGAACAAACATTCATAGTAATTAGTATAATACTGTTTCTCATATTTATTATCTACAGTGTATTTGTTGTGCATAGTAATGATCAGTAATGATAATTACATTCTCGGTTTCCTTTTAAATTTAACAAAGAAAATGTCCTTGTATGATTAAACATTTTATATTACTAAACAGAATTATTTAGAAGTATATTTACCTTAAAATACTCTTTCTAAAGTAATTCAGTCATATTTCTACTTCTAATTGAAAACAAAGTTATTTTTTTAACCAATCTTAAATTCAGGAGGCCTTAACGAATAAAAGTACAATATTGAAGTCTTAATTCTGCTTAAACATTTTTTCAAATTCAAAAGCAATCCAATTTTTTATATGCTCAGGTAAAGAACATTTTTACCCAAAAGCTATTTAATCAATGTCAAAATTTAAGACCTTTATCCTTTTCTTAATTTAAAGGTCCCTTTGAGTAATGGAACTGATGTCACTGAATATCGATTAGAGTGGGGAGGAGTTGAAGGAAGCATGCAGCTATGTTATTGTGGGCCTGGTCTCAGTTATGAATTAAAAGGACTTTCACCAGCAACTACCTATTATTGCCGAGTCCAGGTAAGGCGATCAGGGCCTTGTCACTTAATCTGTCCGGGGTTTTGGGGGCATTTTCATGGTCATGTCTTTGTTAATTATGGGCTCTGTTAATTTGTAGGCTCTGAGTATTGTGGGTGCAGGCCCTTTCAGTGAAGTAGTAGCCTGTGCGACTCCACCATCAGTTCCTGCTGTTGTGACTTGTCTTCAAGAAATAAGTGATGATGATATCGACAATCCCCATTATTCACCTTCTACATGCCTTGCAGTAAGCTGGGAAAAGCCTTGTGACCACGGTTCAGAAATCCTTGCCTATAGCATAGACTTTGGAGACAAACAGCCCTTGACAGTAGGAAAAGTTACAAGCTATATTATAGACAATTTACAACCAGATACAACATACAGGTACACTATAAAAACTATGTTAATTTTTGCCTAGACCAGAGACACTTTAAATAGAATAATCATAAACTAACATTCTATTTTTATTTTTAATGTGACACTAAGAATACGAATTCAAGCCTTGAATAGCCTTGGAGCTGGTCCTTTCAGCCACATGATAAAATTAAAAACCAAGCCCCTCCCTCCTGATCCACCTCGTCTGGAATGTGTTGCCTTCAGCCACCAGAACCTTAAGCTGAAATGGGGAGAAGGAACCCCAAAGACATTGTCAACAGATTCTGTTCAGTACCATCTTCAGATGGAGGATAAGAACGGAAGGTAATTGCTTCTTTGTGTAGTTTCTTAGGTCTTAAGCATGTGAATTTTTATAAACAATATAAGTAAATAAAATAAATTTTCAAAAATAGAGTTAGAATTCTAAGAAATAATTTTTAAGTGTGCCATTTTTGAAACATCAAGACATAATGAAGATTTCCTGTTTTTAACTGGTGGGTGGGATGCCAAAAGAGAAAAAAATTAAGTGGACTATTCCTTGTCTCTTTCTGTAACCCATTTACTCTCTTCATGCTAGTAAAAGAAACACAGTCTTTGCTAGCTTCCTAGTGCTTACTTCCAGCAAGAGGCAATTTTTACGGCAAATGATTGAATGACTTAAGGCCTCTGAGATTCTTGAGGACAGGGATTATGTCTTACTCTCCTCCACACCCCTGTCACAGGGCCTGCACACTAAATGAATCTGGCAGTTCCTCACTGTCAGATCTGTCAGACTCTGATTAGTTATCCAGTTCCCTTACTGCTCAGGTTCTTCCCTGTGCTGCCATCCTTCACATTTTCATTACATTCATACTGTATATTACCCCCACTAAATCATGCATTTTAATTACAATGTTATTCAAAATATTTATAATATACATTATTCAAATACCAATCTGGGACTGTTAATTGACAGTATATCCCACATAAACAATGCCATATACCCGCCACAGCTGTTACTCTTCTAATATTTTAAGAATTAGAATTTTACATTTCTACTTTTCAGTCAGTTTGTTAGAAACAATTTGTATATCTGATAGATTCAGAGTACTAGGTAACAGTTTTTCCCACAGTTACTTTGTTTTTTGTGTTGGGTTTGTTTCTTAACCAAGTATTGAGTACCCTCTATTGGAAATACTTACACATTTAAAATGACACATGGAATTAAAAATACTTTATCACCAGTAGGAGCATTACACAGAACCAATAGTATTGGTCATTTCCTGAAATCTGTGCTTCTGTGAATGTTAGCCTTTGTTCTGCAAAATTTTATGTACTCGTTGTATCCTTATGTCTAAAAGGAGGTTCTTTGTCTTGCCACAGGTTTTTGGTATAGCCATTTATCTTTAATATATGTTGTGAATTAATTTTTTAAGTTATTTTCATCCCATTTCCAGCATTTACATTTGGGATAGTATAAAAAGGTTTACAAAAAACAGATCTAAATAAGTCTTTGGTTGAAAGATAATAGAATAATAAAGATCCTATTAAATATAGATTATATTATAGTCTATATTCTGTATGCTATTATAGAACTTCAAACTTAATATTTAGCTAGAAACTAGAGAATTGTTATAGGGTATGAGTATGGTTAGTGGCCTTTGGCTATGGAAAATAAATCAAAAATTTTTATGACACTGAATCTACCATAATTTATTAAATTTACTATATAAATTTAATAAATAATTTAATAATAAGTAATTTAGTTACTTTTCAATGATTTTTCACAACTATTTACACTTGCTGCCCCAAGGTTACTTCATCTGTTCCCTGACCACAGGTTTTGTCACTGTTCAGCTTTTTTCAACAGTGGTTTTGCCACTAGTTTTTTTCCTATCATTGAAAGAAACCCCCCCAAAAAATAAAAAATAAAACATTTTGGAGATTAAAAAGGCTTATCCAATTATTGCTTCTTGGAAATACTCTTATTTCAGGTCATTAAATATTTCATTTTTAACCTGACTATAGTTTTCAGACTATTAGAACTATATGAATACTTATTCATTTCCCAATTTCTCTTCAATTAAATTTTTTAAAAAATTTAAAAAACAGCCCATCAAAAATATTGGGGAACATTCAACTTATGGGTAACATATATGATGTTAAATTTCCCATCTAATAGTTCGAGTGGATAATTTATGGGAAATTATATATTCTATCATACTGCTATGTAAATCTCTACAAAACATCACCAAATCATCTAAAATTATGCCTGGGAGTTGAGAATTCCCATTTTTATGTGACAAAGTATATGCCTGTGACTCCAGTTAGAAATAATTTATAATGAAAATTGTGGGGTTCTGAACATCTTTAAAAATAAGTACATTAAAACAGAGCAATCAGAAGCCTGAAAAGAAACAGTTACCATGGTTGGATACGAAATTTAGCAGTAAATTTTCAGAAAACCATGTCAAATTGGGATATTTACCAATTCTGTGATTTTCATCATCTGAAGAAAAACACATATTTATTTGGACTAAATTGTAGGAGTACTTTATTATTCCTAAATAATGTCCCAACTGTACTTGTTTAATAGTTTTTAAACATACGGACTTCAAGGATTATTTTAAATGAATCATTTCCATTTTAGGTTTGTATCCTTGTACAGAGGTCCATGTCATACATACAAAGTACAAAGACTTAATGAGTCAACATCCTATAAATTCTGTATTCAAGCTTGTAATGAAGCAGGGGAAGGTCCTCTCTCCCAAGAATATATTTTCACTACTCCAAAGTCTGTCCCAGCTGCCTTGAAAGGTATGTTATACATCCTCAAGTTATTTTCTTTAATAACAAGTTAATTTTAAATGCATTTGCATAAAGTGCTTTATGTACTGATATTAAAATTTATCATCCAGTATATGTCCAACATTTAAATTATAAGAAAGAAATTTTATATACAAACTCACCTACTGGTAGTTTCACTCAATAATAAAAGCTGTTTTATCTGGCACATTGATACTCAGACAAGTACCGGTTTTTGTCACTGATCTTTTTAATAATCTAACATAAAAATACTAAATTGAATAGATAGGCTGGTTTTCTAATAGGGTCATTTGCTGTTTTTAATAAACAAACTTTGGTTGTTTTGAGTCATTCATTCATTTGAATTTCAAAGAAAGAACCAGGTTGTCTGTTAAGCAAAACATAAATTCTTAGTTAACTTGAATGTTTAAATCAAATGTACACACACACACACACACACACACACACACGTATATATATTAATTTCAGAGGGGTTATTTTAAAATGACCCCAGCAAGATTGTACCTGTGCATTTAGCCAAAACAACTAAAATTCCTCACACTCTGAGGACAAATGACAAACACTTCTAATACAGTGTCCTGGACCATGTACTTGAATATATCATTTGTTAAGCAGATCCATAGTTAACAGAACTGTTCTTGAATAGTGTTTACAATAATGTTGATGGAGTTCCACTGAGTAATTTTTCTGTTCCATTATCTAGTTTTAGTTTAGTGTCTCTTAATTAACCTTAGAATATTGCTGATTTTAACCCCTTTGAAAAAGTCTTATGTGGTCAAGCAACTAGGATATTTTTCAACTCATCGCCTTAGGATTGAATAACTTTTCAACTCATTGTCTTATTAAATTGTAAATTTTTATGTTCTAGTTATACTCTTAAAAGTATCATAGTAATTATTTTTAAACTTCCATCTACCCTTCTGTTGGCTCTGTGAAAATAGGGCTTACCTTGACAGATGTTTTAGTCAATCAAGCCATTATAGCATCTGTACATTGTATGCCCTGGAGTTAATAAGAGTGAACCATTGACCATTTCTCTGCAAATTTCAAAACTTCACTGATATTTATTTCAAATTTAGAACTGGGATTTAAATGTTTGTTGATTTTGATTAAAATAAGTGTCTGTGTGATGTTCCAAGTTAAAAATCAAGTAGAGCAGATTTTACTTATTTTTTTGTTCTCTATAGCCCCCAAAATAGAAAAAATAAATGATCACATTTGTGAAATTTCATGGGAGTGTTTGCAGCCAATGAAAGGTGATCCAGTTATTTACAGTCTTCAAGCTATGGTGGGAAAAGATTCAGAATTCAAACAGGTATGTACCAAGATACAATTCTGTCAATATATATATTTTACGTTTCGCATTTTTATGTATTTTCAATGCAAGATTTGACTATCTTCCTAATTCGAAAACATTTCTTCAACTCATAGATACAGAGAACAAATTAATGGTCACCCAATTGGGAGTGGAGATAAAAAAGCTGAAGGGATTAAGAAGTACAAATTGGCAGTTATAAAAATAGTCATGCAATATAAAGTACAGTATAGGGAATAAAGTCATTAATAATGTAATAACTGTGGCGTCAGAAGGGTCCTAGACTTATCGGGGTAATCATTTCACAAGTTACATAAATGTCTAATCACTACGTTGTATACCTGAAACTGATATAATATTGTATGTCAATTATAATTGAAAAAAAATTGTTCAGTACTTACTGTGTTCCAAAGATTAGTAACTACACAGTATCTCAGGATTAAAAATCTTTTGGATGTGAATGAACTACACTTAAACAGAGTATTCATTCATTTGACAAGTATTTGTTGAACTCTGCACTAGGCAATCAGGATGTAACACTGAGTAAAAAAAAGTCTTTGCCTCCATATAGCTTACATTCTAGTAAAAAAAAAAAAAAAGATACTAAAAAGCAATGAAACTCACCAATATATAAGATGTTAGATAGTGATAATTGCAGAGGAAAAAAAAAAATAAAACTGAATAAAATGAATAGGGAGTACTGGGGGAAGGGACAGCTAGTGCTGTTTCATACAGGGCAGTCAGATGACAGTTCAACTGAGACCCGAAGGAAATGAATATGGAGAGAAGAGTGTTAAGGGGAAACAATAGGTGCAGAGGTCGTGAGGCAGGACCTTGCTTGTTAAATTTCATGAACAACCAGGAGGCCAGTGTGTCTGGGGCACTGTGAACCAGAGGAAGAAAGGTATAGATGAAGTCAGATGGTTCATGGTAGGGGGTCAGTGAGTGGGATGGAGATCATGCAGGACATTATAGGTCATACTGTGACTTTTACTCCATGTAAAATCAGAAACGATAATGGAGGATTTTGACTAGAGTTGTCACATGATTGGACACGGTCATTTTGGCTAGAGTCGGACAAGGGCAGCAGCACAGAGACCATAAAGGAGGTTTTTATGATAATATTAATGGACATAATTATATTGCAGTGTTGTAAATATGACAGTAGACACAGTTATTGTGGAAGCCTAGAGGAAGTTTCACCTTCCTGGCCGAGAAATTTCAAAAATAAAGAACTTTTTATGTTAACTCAAAAGCCTAATTTCTATATGCATTTCATCTGATTTTCCCTTTTTGCTGTCAACCTTCTTGATTTTGAGGGATTTTAAGCTAGACTGTTTTCATTTTAGTATCTCATCTTGTATTTTCTTTTCCCACTAGAAAATCATTCATCTTTATTTCGGTCTTCCATTATAACTATTAATAATAGAATATTTTCCAACATAGGTATTCTTTCAAGTTTTGTTCAGTATGGAAGTGTAATTTCTTAACTGAAATTACAAAAGGCCCCAAAGAGCCATATTAAATTTGGCATGTGATCGTTTTTCTTTATTAATCCATCTGCAAATTGACATGGTAATTAGATTTGAATATAATTTACAGATAAGCAGGTTTCCTTCCAAGGAGGAAGCAAAATTAATATTAAAGAAAATGTAATTGTATTACATGTTTAAAGGAAATAGGGACCCCACACTTGAGTAGTATATGAATTTTAATAAACATATCACTACATGAAACAGCAATGCTAATTCTGATTTAACTTAAAAGCTAAACCCTATCATCACTTTCACTTACTTTAGATTGTAAGCACACTATAAAACTGATTTCCTTAGAATTTCATCCGGTATATGTTCACCTAAATTTCTTAAATGTTCACAAAATTTTACAATTTATTGGCAAGTTATAGTCCAAAAGTTTGAAGGTCATTTCTTTTTTTAATTCTTCATAGAATTTAATATTTTACTTAAAATTTGACATTCACCGCACATGTATTAAGTATGTGGAGAATTACGGGGACTATATTAAGTTACTGTTCTGATTTCAAGAAAGTTAAATGTCACATAGCCACACATTTTACATAGCCAAACAAATAACAGGTCATAATAAAGATGAAACCTACTTTATAAAAAGGAATGATTTATTCCAGCTAGACTTTGGAATGTTTTCCAAACAGAATGTTGTTTGAGTGAGTCTTCAGGGGACCTGGGGAGCTTAGGGGGATCCGTGAACTCTCAAGTGTGACCTGAGTAAGGCTCAGAAATGGAGAGTGTGGTGGAGGAGGCCAGGTCTTGGTGGGTCTTTATTCTATAGCAGTAGAAACTGTTGATGTTTTTAAGGAGGATTATTATTTATAAGTTGGTAATTGAGTTTCTAGGCTAGCCTATAAAAACCTGTTTAACCTGTAATGTTGCTGAGTTTGGGGGTTTAGAAGCCAATGAGTGTGGCAGCAACCAGCACTTAGGACCCTGGGCCAAACTTCAAACGAAACAAATTTATCTTTGCATTCTGCCTTTGACCAACCCTTGCTGCCTTCTTGCGGCTCTGTACCCTGCTATGTAGCACCTCACCTAGACTTGCCCCATTCTCTACAATTATACTCTTTCTCTGACGCTTGCCTCCTTCTCTCACACACATAACTCCCATGTGCACAGTATAGTTGACCTTTTTGGCTTTAAAAGAAAGACTATTTGCTTACCAAAAGTCAAGTGTCTTCTGGCTCTTTAATCCTCTCAGAAGTATATACTTTTTTAAAAGCAAGTGCTTTTTAACCAAAGTGACATTTCAAATGGTATATAACAAGGTGAAGTGACAATATCGGGGGACAGTAGGCCACTTTCAAAGCAGATGAACTCCACTGGGAGTCTGTTCCTAAGGCTGTTCTTTTTTTTTTTTTTTTTTTTAACAGGACTTTATTGGGGAACAGTGTGTACTTCCAGGACTTTTTTCCAAGTCAAGTTGTCCTTTCAGTCTTAGTTGTGGAGGGCGCAGCTCAGCTCCAGGTCCAGTTGCCGTTTTCTAGTTGCAGGGGGCACAGCCCACCATCCCTTGCGGGAGGGAGTCGGGAGTCGCAGGCTGTTCTTGTGTCAGAGGTCATTATGTTGCAAATGCCAGGAAAATCAATTCAAACTGGTTTATAAGCAATTAAGTGTAAATCCTCTTAAGGAGCAGCCTAAAGGTAGTCAGATTTCAGGACTGGCTGATGCAGGAGCTCAGTGAAGTCCTCAGCAACACTGTTTCTGTGTCTTCAGTGCTGCCCTTAGCCATGGGGAACTTACTAGAACGCTTTGGATTACAAAGCTATCCCTGAACCAGTGACTGCCAGGGCTTAAGCCAACCTCTAGAGTTAAGAAGCAGGCCAGCTTCTCCTAGCATATGTGCTGGGTACGAAGAGTTTGACTCCCAGTTCAAAATCAGCGTACTGTCGGCAGTGTCAAGAATGGGTACTAGGACCTTGGCCTGTTGGATTCTGTACAACTTCTTCCTGTTTGAACTTAGATTCTCAAAGACAGCGCTCCTCAGAGTAATCTGCAGACCCAATGAACCTGAATGTCTGGAAGTGGGACCCACAATTCTATTTTGTTTTTGTTTTCATTCCAAGTGGTGTTTGTGCACAATAAATTTAAGAACTGCTCTGAAAGCTCCAAGTTCACGTACAACTCTCAGCAATAATAGAGGGGAAGTAATGGTAGAGACTAAAGCTATGTGGTGTCTACAATCAGTTATTAGGGTGTTTACTGCTCTCTTCATGTATTTATCACTACAAAATAATTATTTGCAATAGTATATTCATAAATTACAGAAATATCACATTGTGTGACCGTATGTACCAAATTATTTAAGAGTATATGCCTTATTATATGTCATAATGAATAATTACTTTTAATTGTAATCTAATGCATAATATTAAGGAAAGGTTTAAATAAGTGCACTCTAAAAATAATGCATTGCTGAAATCATTGTTTTATACTAACTGCTACAGTAATATCTACTGTGCATATTACTCAATGTAAATCAGATTGTGGATATGTGATGTGCACAGAAAGTACAAATAGTTAAACAGAATTTGTTCCTCTGTACTGACAGCTTCAAAAGTGGTCGTCTTTGATAGTAAACACGTACACTTGTCCTTAAAAAGATAAGAACAAGAACTGTTTTAGTAAAAGTACTTGGTAAATTAAAGGTTTCCCTATAAAAATTTTGTTGCAGTTTGCATACTTGTTCAAAGTTCTTGGCCAGCTAGGCATGCCCGAACTTCACAAGCTTAAATTTAGTCTGCATTTCTCAATTAAAATGCAAAGTGAAAACAGTAATCCCTTGGCTGCCATTCTCTTAACTATAAATTTGCATTAATTGATATTTGCTACACTCTACGTATAAATGGATAGTTGATTGATAGCAAATATAAGGGGCTGCTTTATTTTTGTTTTATTTTGTTTAATTATATGTTTAAACTATCTGAGCAAAAGTTACAGGCCAAAAAGCTATGAATTTATTAGAGCTTTTACTAGCCCTTTTCTATTTATTAAAATCACTACAATTTTACCTTGTTAATATGAAAAGGGTGAGGGAGGCGTAAATGGTGTTATTCATTTTAATTCTTATTTCTCTTTCTAAGACCTACCTTAGCTCATCTCAAGCTTGAGGTTTATTTTGAATAGCTTCACTTAGATATAGAAACTTTTTAAATGAGCTTTAGCAAGTTCATCTGTTTTCTTCAGTCCGGTATCTCCAGTTCCCTATAAGATGTCTCCCTGTGTAGATATCCTCCCAACTTCTAAAACACAAAATTGAAAACTTCATCGCGTCATCTTTCCTCCCAGCCTCTCCTCTCTAGCCTTTCCTTTATTTCCTCAGTGTCATGAGCACTAACATCATTTTGGTCCCCTAGCTTTAAACTCTCAGAAGAATTGGGGAGGGGAGGAGATAGCTGTTAACTCTTATTCAAATAAAAGTCATTTCTAAAAATGATCCACAAAAACAATACCAAAGCTTCATAACCTTGTGCTTTTTTATACAGGAAGCGGCCCTGTCCTGCCCAGCTCCCTCACTCCCTCACTCCCTCACTCAGCCTTATGATACGGATTCCTTGATCACTTTTTAAATATCACACCCCTGAGCTGGCCCCTGTGGAATTAAACCTAAATTTCCAACTAGTGTATTAGTATATTCCTCTCTGGCAGAGCTCTTCACCTATGGCCCTCATGCCATTTGTTGAGTTTTTTTTCTCCCAACCATATTACCATGCTCATTTGGAGACAAATGGAAAGTAAAGAAAAATTTAAAGACAAAAATAAATATCAGCCTCTATATCCATAAGACAAACACATATTTTTTACTTTTACTAAATTGACCTTGTTGTATATGTGCTATTTCATACTGCATTCTAATACAACCTTCTGATTTACTTAAGTTAGTCCTTTCACCACCTCCCAGACATGAACCATTTCTATAGTCCCACTTTCTGAAACGCTCATTGCATCCTCGGAACTAATGTATATATTCACCATTTTCTTTAAGACTCATCTTAAGGTTTACTTCCGCCAATAAAAGTTCCTTTATGTATCTTCTCAGCATTCACTGATACACATTTTGAAGTAAAAATAGTAATTCACAAATTTAGTTGCCTTTTATTACATACCTGTTACGTGCTGGATTCTGGAGACACAAAAATGAGACAGAGATCTTACCTTGTTCCTTTAGAAGCAAACCAGTATGTAAAAATGTAGATTTACAACACATGCAATTGAGGCAGCTAAAACTTCTTGAAGGAATGCCAGCCCAGGTCCTGGTTAACCTGAATCACGGCCCACCAGCCAGCTGGGAGAGCTCAGCAGGGAAGTCACTGGGAGCCTTGGTTTCCGGTGTACAGAATCAGGGAGGGAACCATCAGTGGGAATGATAGCCTCGTGTTTTGAGCGCTCACTATATGCTGGGCTGTGCTAAGGGCTTTACAAGTCTTAGTTTATTTCATTCTCAGAATTCCCATACAAGGTAATTATTCTTATGTTTATTACACTGAGGTAGTTATTCTAAGATCACATGGAGTGTAGAGTGGTAGAGCAGGGCGTGGACCCGGGGTGACCGATTCCAATACATCTTCTCTGAATCACTAGCACACTCTTGGAAATCTATGGAGTTCCATGCTTGTTATCTCCCTTCTCGGGAATAGGCAGAGGAGTTGGGTTTTAAGATCCAATTCTGTGATTCTAAGTGATCTCTTTCAAGTTTATAAAATGGTTTGCCATAGACAGCTATAGAAAGCTCCTCTTGTTCATTAATTATTTCATTCAACAGATATGTTTGAAAAGATACAATCGGGCAGCAAGATTAGACACTCTTCCTCCTTTTATGAAATGTGATTTCACAAAAGTTTGACTTCTTACATTTGAGGAAACCAGGGAAATGCCTGTGGGTTGATGGTGCTTGTTCTCTAGCTACTATGAGGGTAGGGGAGATCTCACATCCTCACTTTTCCAATTTCTCCTGCCCTTATGCAGCAGACAGGTAAGTCCTTTAATGGATAGGTATTTTTTTAAATACCACTTAAAAGATAAAAGTAGTGGCACTCACTAACTTTCAAGTCAAAAAATAATTCTAAAACTAGCCAATTTTAAAAGTAACCAGATTTTCTGCCCAGCTTCCACACATAATTTTTTTTAAACAGATTTACAAAGGCCCCGACTCTTCATTCCGGTATTCAAGCCTTCAGCTGAACTGTGAATATCGTTTCCGCGTGTGTGCCATTCGCCAGTGCCAAGACCCCATGGGGCATCAGGACCTGGTCGGTCCCTACAGCACAACCGTGCTCTTCATCTCTCAGAGGACTGAGCCAGCAGCCAGTGCCCACAGAGACACTGAGGGAAGCACGAGGACCCGGCGGGCACTGAGCGACGAGCAGTGTGCAGCCGTCATCCTTGTGCTGTTTGCTTTCTTTTCCATTTTAATCGCCTTTATCATTCAGTACTTTGTAATCAAGTGAAAATATAACTTTATTTTTAATACTGTATTACATTTTATTTTGTCATGTACTAAAATTATGTCTGTATTGCTTTTACAAAAACAGTGGCATTTAGCACTGGCATTGAGACTATAGTACATCATTTTTGCCATTTTCAGTGCTTATATTGTTAGGTAGAGGCTGGCAACTTATTAGACTGCAAGCCACAGAAATAGCAATTTGGGGGGGTTTGTTTGGTTGGGGCTTTTTCTTTCCTTATTTTTTCTTCTCTCTCTCTCTCTCTCTCTCTCTCTCTCTCTCTCTCTCTCTCTCTCCTTTTTTTTTTTTTTTTTTTTTTTTGACATGCCTTCTTGTCAAACAACTTTCTAAGAGGTAACAATGTATAATTGATATTTTGACCAGTCAGCATGAGTGTAACAGTGACAACCTGATCTATTTGTTTTAAAGATTTTACCTAGTAAAATGATTCAGAATGATTAAAATTTACACTAACATGCTATATAAAAATGTTAAAGTCTGATGCTGTGAAAGCAATCTAGTGCTATATTTCTACCTCCTCATTTGTCTTAATTATTTGGTAAGTGAGATTATGATGAATAACTGGAGGGGCTTAGCAAACAAAAACTGGATGAAAGAATATGCATAAAAAAAACTTCCTTGTTTGATAAATGTGGAGTTCTTCATTACAACTATATATTCATGAATTCACAGATAAGTCACTTAAAGAAAGCACAGACAGTTTACTTGGCCTAAATATTTTAATGTTTACTCAACAGGCACTTCTTCAGGTCTTGAGAACGTGGAAAAGAACAGAGAGCTTTTAGATAATTACTTTTTTAAAGTAATCATAATCAACTCTGAATTTCAAACCTATATAATTTGGTTTTGTGACCCTTTGAACTATTTATGTATGTGTATAAAAACCTGCACATACATGTGTGACATACATATAAACTATACATACCAAGTGTAGAAATATATATAGACACACACACACACACACACACTTGCTCCATCCATCTGGTATAGGCTAATTTTGAAGAACTCCCATAAGTTTTGCTGCTTCTCCCATAACTACTGCCATCATCATCAGAATCCATAATCAAACCTGACCTTTTTGTTTGGGACACCAAATTCAAAGACAAAATTAATTTGCACCAGTAAACTTCAAGCTGCTTTCTATCTTGAAAAACTAATGTTTAATGTAATGTCTGTTTGGATACTTCCAAATTGTTGATTGCATGTGGTTAATGTTGCATTAGAGCACTTTGCAATTACATAATTCATTAATGTTTTGTGAGCTTGCATTTGTGAGTTATTGGATGATCAGATTGTATTTTGTCAAGTGTCACATTGTACATCTTGCATAGATGTCAATGACTGCCAGTAATAATACACTTTGTAATGAAACTATCTAAAATTCTTGTTTTATCACATCTGTTATCTGTAAAACATTTGTAACTAGCCTTTTTAATTTATTATTTGAATTTCAGGATAGCGAATCACTAATTTTTAGTTGCTGAGGTTAGCAGTTTAGTGATTACTAAGCACTTCTGTCAGTTTCTGATAAAGAACATATGTTTTGTGCTTTGAAGATCTCTGAAGAATTTTTCTTATATTAGAATGGGCATGTGTTGTAATTGTTTTGTGTCAAATGATCTGTGCTGTAGAAAAAACATTAACCTTTGTTCAAAAAAGAAACGGATAAACTTGGCCTTTCCAAGTGGTAAGAATGATCTGTCACTATAATATACTGTATGTTTACATTTTATTTAAATTTAATCTCTTATATATAGCCTGATAACTTTCCCCAAAAACAAATGATTGCGATTGTTTTCTAGAAACTTCTTAAAAGTGCCACATTTGGCAGTACAAATGAGTTTGAGTGTAATAGCCCAGAGATTTCTATATAGTTGAATGTCTAAAATGGTAAATGTGCCACTGTGGCAGTTACGGTGGCTTATGTTTTTCATAGTAACTCAAATGAACTCCTATTTTTGATAGTAAATGTCATTTAATAGTGTACTTGCCATTTGAACCTCACTGCAAAATTAGTGCAGAAGAGAAAACAATTTTTAATGTAATCTTGATTTTACCTCATATACTGTACATTCCAAAAACTCTAAACTTTTTAAAGATTATAGATACACTACCAAACATATCACCTTAAAATTGTATAAGGTTGAACTTCATACAAATGAAAAAATATAATCTCATAAAAATGCATAAAATATGTAGTAAAAGTATCTTTAAAATCCATGGAAAATAAAAGTTGTATCATTCTTTTTTGAGATATGTTTATTGTGTTCATATGCATTCATTATTTCCTGCCTCTTTTAGAAAATGTTAAGGTCTCCCCTCTTGCAATGGGCTTGCAAAAATTTTCCCAACATTATTCAAATCTTCAGCATGAGAGCACGCATATTCAAAAAGATAAAGACCAGTAGACTAGATAATTAAATTAGAAGTTTTATGCTAGTGACTTGATTTTGTACAATTCATTTGACATCTTGCTTCCTTTGCATACATAAGGATGGGTCTGAGGTAAACTTCCATTGGAAAGAAAATCTCTGACCTCTCCTCACTTTTCCTGTATTCTTCACCTTCTCCCAGCACCTTCCTTCTCCCACCCCCAGAACCTTCCTGTTACTGGCACTGCCATCACCTCCCAGGTCTGCCCTCCACCAGAGAGCTCAACATTCCCTCTCCTTGCACTGTGAAAATTTCCTTTTCACAGACCTCATCCGGGGATCCGTTGCTTTTTAAAACCCCAGTGGCTCTCTAATCGCCACAACTGCAGGTACCACAATAAAATTTAAAATGTTAGGCTGGGGAAGAGAGATTTTGGATGTAGGAGCATCAGCCCACAGAAGCAACTACGTATGAGATCAGCCTTGAGATTAATATGATACTGATTTACAGTGTTAACACATCACCTTTTTTCCCCCATAGATTGGAAATAGGAAATACACACAGTGTGTTTGAGCATTCCGGGGGTTGGTTTCCAACACAGATACCTTATCATCATCATGAACAGATTCTCCGCAGGAGGATCCCATGTGTATGGTGACATCTTATAAAGCTGGCACCTCAGATCAGTGGAGTAAGAATGAACAATTCAATAAATGACGTTGGGACAACTGGGTAACCATCTAAAAATTAAACTTGGACCCATATCACACACACCTTACACCAGGATAAATTCCACATGAATTAAACATTTAAATGTAAACAATGAAACTAAGACTAGAAGATGTGGGAGAACTTAATCTTAGAATGGTAGTGACCATTCAGATCATGCCTCAAAATACAGAAACCACAAAAGGCAAGATTGATCATTTTAATGCCATAAAAATCAAAGCTGCTATAGTTAAAAAAAAAAAAAAAAAAAAACAAAAACAAATCGCACACAGGAAAAAAATATTTTCAACTCATATCTCAGAAAAGGACTAATCTAATCTCTAATACAGGAAAACGTAGTGAGTTCTGAAATGAGACAAAATGACCAATCACCCAATATAAAAACAGGCAAAGGATACTGGCAGTTCAAAGGAACTACAAAGGACTCAAACATGACAAGATGCTCAATCTCACACATAATAAGAGAAATGCAAAATAAAACATGGAAAAAAATTTTCACAGTCATTGGCAAAAATGCAAAACTTTGGTTACGCACTATGTTGGTAAAGAAAAAAGCTGCACTGCTGTGGAGTTTAAGCTGTACAATCCCTATGAAATTACTCATTGCGTATACTCTTTGATCAGGAAAGTCCATTGACAAATATTTACCCTACTGATCAGTATTCCCACACTTGTGCCACAATGGACAACACTATTCATTGCAAACCTGTTTGTAACAGCAAAAGACTGAAAATTACCTAAGTGAGTAACAGTGGGAAACTAGAAAATTAATTACACACCTAATGCAACGGAATACTGTGCAGCTGTAGAAAAAAGAATGTGGTAGCCTTCTACGCAAGGTCAGACAATTAAGTTCTCAAACTCCTAGAAAATGTGCTACATACCTCATTGCTGAATATCACTACAGTCACCTTCGATGTACTCCCCTTGGGAAGCTATGCACCAATGCCAGCGCCTAGTCCACCCTTCAAAACAATTTTGGAACTCTTTCTGGAACGACCATCAGAGCTGTCTTCACATTACCCTTGATGTCCTGAACATCATCAAAATGTCCTCCTTTCAATATTTCCTTTATCTTTGGGTAAAGAAAGAAATCATCGTAGGCCAGATCAGGTGAGTAGGGAGGGTGTTCCAATACGTTGTTTGCTTACTGGCTAAAAACTTCCTCACAGACATTGCAGTGTGAGCTGGTGCATTGTTGTGATGCAAGAGCTATGAATTGTTGGTGAAAAGGTCAGGTCGTCTAACTCACGCAGCCTTTTCAGCATTTCCAAATAGTAAACTTGGTTAACTTTTTGTCCAGTTGGCACAAGTTCATAATGAATAATCCCTCTGATATCAAAAAAAAAGGTTAGCAACATCATTGCAACAAGTTCGCGAACTTGTCAGACCTGGTATTTATAGATCTGGATGAAACACCAGAATTTATTAAGTTAAAAAGCAAAGTGCAGGGGCAGCGCGAGCTCTAAACAACAGGGCTGCCGGTTCGATTCCCATGTGGGCCAGTGAGCTGTGCCCTCCACAACTAGATTGAAGACAACGAGTTGCTGCTGAGCTTCCGGAGGGGCAGCCGGATGGCTCAGTTGGTTAGAGCGCGAGCTCTCAGCAACAAGGTTGCTGGTTCAATTCCCACATGGGATGGTGGGCTGCATCCCCTGCAACTAAGATTGAAAATGGCGACTGGACTTGGAGCTGAGCTGCGCCCTAACAACTAGATTGAAGCTGATGGGCCCTGGGGAACACACCAGTCCTCGATATTCTCCCAATAAAATTAAAAAAAAAAAAAAAAAAAAAGCAAAGTGCAGAATAATGCAGGCACTCTGGTCAGGTGACGTAGTTTTTGAGTCTCCTGGGTCCAGGCACCAGACAGGTGAGTGCATGAGCCTTCAGATGATGCCAGCCCCCAGCTGTGGAGCCACTGTCAAGCCTCTCCCCAGATATCGTGGAGCAGAGACAAGCCATCCCTGAATTCCTAACCCACAAAATTAATGAGCATAATAAAATGGTTGCCTTAAGCCACGGAAGTGTCGGAAATTCTGTTGTGCAGCAATAGTTACTGGAAGACATTGTTTGGATTCCAAAATACGAAGACCTTTGCCAAATAGTGGTTCTCCTCCTTCAGGGCACTCCCCACCAACCCCACCCCTATGCTGCTGAGTTGGAAGAGGCCAGGTGACTTTTGGTCAATGAAATGTGAGCAGAAAAGATATTTGTCCCTGTATTCGTTGGGGCTCAGTCAGGAAAACAGATGCCACACTGGGTATTTAACAGAGGTCACTCAACATTGGGCATTGTTTCAACAAGTGTTAGGGGGCTGAAAAAGCAAGCCGGTGACACTGAGGTGACAGAGGTAATAACTGCGGGGAAAAGCTGCCACCCTTTGTGTTGGGAGCAAAAGATGTTGAGGGTATCAGAGCCAAAGCTGTTAGAGGAGGAGCCTCAGGAGCTGGGGGTCAGACCTGTGTGGGGCGGCTGCTGCCTGCTGCTTGTGGGGCTTGTTTGTGCACAAAGCTGCCGGAGACCGGAACCAGTGCTGCTGGGAGAGTACAGGGCCATGGTGGGATGACCCTGAGAGGAAGAAGAACACACAGGAGGAGCAAATGCTTTCTCCCCTCCCGCTGCCCTCCAGCACCCCCACTGACAAGCCTAACGGAGCCAGTGGGCAAAGCAGATGAGTAGTTTGCAGAAACTGAGGGCTGAGTTTGGAGCCAGAGACAATGGCTTAAAGCTGGCACAGTTACTTTCAGGTAGAAGCATTTAAGAGGTGGCCTCCATTTTCTCTCTTCCCCTACCTTAGAGTTCACGGGAGCATCCACGCTTACGGAGATGCCACGTGATCAAAGCCACGTAGCACAGCCTAGAACAGAGAGCCAGCAAATGGAGATAACTGCTCTGGACCATCCCCCAGAATCGAAACAGAGTCCAGGGGAGCAGGAAATGAACGCGAGGTGTTAGCCGCTGACTTCTGGAGGCTGTTGGTTCAGGTGGCAGAACCTCACCTGTCCTCCATGCTGACCACACGGCCCACCTGCAGACACGGCCCCAGACACGCGCACAGGTACGAGAGGCCACAGCACAGGGGCCGCTTTCTAGTGAAGTAAGGTGAGAGGGAAGTCTGCTCAACTGTACCTCAGCCCAGTATGTCAGGGGTCAGATAGGTAACAGGACTCTGGGAGCACCGGAGACCAGTCAAATCCCATTAAGGGGCTTGGGAACCTTGGCCTGGAAAGGGTGACGTTTGGGGTGCCTATGAAGGACAAGTGGGTTGGACTTTCAACAGGTAGAGTTGAAGGGGCGAAGGCATGGGGACCAGAAAGCATAAGATTTGATAGAAGAAAAAACCAGAAAGGGGGCCAGTTTGGATCCAGGGATAGCCTCTTCCTTTTATTATAATGATGAATAAGAACTAATAGTTATAGGTTCGCTATGTGCCAGGCACTGAGCTGAGGACTTTATGTTTACTCGATGGAACAGCTCAGCGAGGGGCGTCCCGGTATTAGCACCCTGTGGGGACAGAACCAGAAGTGCAGTTTCCAGGCTCTTGCCCTCACATGGAAAGGTGCTCACTCGGGTAGTAAATGGCCATCAACTGTGATTGGATGGCCATCAGCTGCGGCTAGTTGGCTGTCAGCTGTAACCAGTGAGCCATTGGCCACTAATATAACTGCCGTGGCTATGCTAGCCGCAAACGGGGGCTAGCAAGAAGATGGTGGCTGAGCTAGCAAGAGCAGATTGTAGTTAGCACAGCGGATTGCAGCTAGCAAGTCGGGTTAGTTGGTTGGCAGAGAAGTGGACGGCAGGTTGCAGATCATGTGGCTCCTGCTTCCTGTGTCTCCAACCCAGCCGCCAGCGAGACTATAGTGATGAGTCCCCTACTATGGCTCCATAGGTGTTCCTTTTTGGCCTCTCCATATCCTGCGTTCTTACGTGGGGAGCGGGAGCTGAGACCCCGCAGGCCGCCCCGCACGACACACCCCTTCTCACAGAGGAGGAGTACAAGGCTCAAAGACATTAAGCAACTTGCCCAAGTTCACACACTAAGTGGCAGGCTGTGCCCCTGAAAGCTCTTTCCCATCCACACTCTTCATCCCTCTCTGTTCAGGGTCCCTGAGGGAAGTCCCCACACTGGGCCACACATGGAAGATGGAGGGATCCCCAAGGATGAACTTCCTTCTCACTTCAGTCATACGCCTAATTCCTGAGACAGAATCTTACATCCAGGAAGCCCCCTTCTGAGGTAAAAAAATAACCAACAATAACAACTCTGTCGATGATGAATAACGGGGTGAGGGGGTGCCCAGAAATCACTCCTTGTTACTTTGTGAAAGTATTTCTTACTGGGTGTCCACAGCCACCGAGCATTCAGACTGGGCTCTGTTGAGGTTTGCAGGGCAGGCAGATGGTGTTTTTTAAAAATCGGAAGGAGGGGCGGCAGAAGCCCTTTACTCAGAGATGGTACTTATAGGCTTTTCCAGGAGATGCTGCAGTTCAAGCAGTTGCATCATAAACAGCGTTTACAGTTTTTCTTTACTTTTATTTTCATCTTCATGGAAATGTTGAGATTTTTGCAATTATAGCACTAAGAGACTTGTGGCTTGCATCTCACAGCCTCCTTGACTTTGAGGGCAGCGAAGTGCTCTAAATCTACAAATGGCAGCATTGAGACAGCTGTGTTCCTGTGGCTGATGGGTGTGGAAAATGTCACCAACCATGTCACATCACAGCAGAGGTGAGGGGAGCTGAAGCTGGGCCCAGGGGGAGTTACTATATCATGGGAGCCAAGATGGTCATTGCTGAGCAGGGCTTGTCAACTGAGGCCATAGGGGGGTACTGGAATCTCCGAGAGCATTTTTCATTTTTTCAAGTCCTATACCCTCTTCCCAGACACCCCTCACAGGGACTCCCTCCCTCTCCACCACCCGCTTGATAACTGCTGCCATAGCGAGCCTGTCTCTCAGAAGAAACTGGGACCAAGAGAAAATGGTTAAAGAAACAACAGTCACAGAGTAATTGGAATCTGTGCAGCCCACACACCCTTGCTTGTATTTGCCCTGCCATGTCCCTTCCTGCTGTGCAGAAGAAACCTGGCAAAGCCTGAGACCCACTCAGATCCTGGAGGTGGAGTTCAGATAGAGCTGGCTCTTGGTCTTCTCTGGCAGGACTTCCCTTTTCGGGGCCAGCTTTGCCATCTCTGCATTTTATTAAACTGGATGCATTTGTTGGCACAAAAGGTCTAGAGGAGCCAGCAGGTCTTGCAAATGAGGAATAGAAGCCGACCCAACCCCCATGTGAGTGCTGAGGGCTGTGGGGGCCGCGGCTCAGCCTAGACTGCCACTACCTTCAGGGAATGTGGGCCCAGAGCTGCCAGATCTTCCCACAAGCTGAAAATCTGGAACTCTATGTGAAATTGCCCAACTGTAAAAGGTTGGCTCAAAGTGTTATGAAATGTGTGATCAGTTACTGTACACATACCCTTTTCAACCTCTGCCCCACACGCTGCTCTTCTGTGGAGAGAAGAGTGTAAAACCTATGGAGTTTGTGTAAGTTTCAGCAGGTACCTTGCAAGTTATAGATGTATCCTAACACTCCTTAAAATTTTCCATATCCTTCCATTTGTCCACAAAACCTGATTTCTGGAATAAAAATGGAAGCCTCCCAGCAGAATCCAGGTCCCACCAACCACTTCTAAAGTTAGTAGCCCTGTGTCTATAAAGCAAGAGGCCACACCGCACAGAGGATGTGCCCACAGATTTGGGAAGCAGACAACAGTTCCACTTACTGGTCACGTGACCTGAGATCGCTTGTCTGTACTTTGGTGTTCTCATCTATAAAATGGACGTACTGCTGTTGAAGATTAAACAAGTCAACCTATGCAAGTATTAGGTTGGTGCAAAAGTAACTGCGGTTTAAGAGGTTAAAAATAATTGCAAAAACCGCAATTACTTTTGCACCAACCTAATACTTGGAAGAGCGCCTTGCACACAGCACCTGTTAGCTTTATTTTTATTCAGGACATCCCAACCTGTCCAAAGCCAACCAGTGAGGCCTCCAGCCTAAGGATGACACCAACCTCGTGCTTCCAGGGGAACAGAGCCATTGCTGGGCCACATCATGACTCACTCCTGCCCCGCACAGGTACCAGGTGGAGCGGTATCCACAGGGTAGAGGAAAGCGGTGTCCACATACCTGGTGTACAGAGAATGTCCTCTTCCTCTCCTCAGACGAAGTATGAAGTCAGTAAGCTGGTGGATAACCTTAGAAATACAAAGCAGAAAGCAGATTTAGTCATTCTCCAGATATCAGGTCCCATTTCTTCCTAAAACATGGAATGCCAAGCCATGACAATGAGGGCTCAGATCTGCCCTACGGGCCAAGTCACACTTGAGCCGCCATGACCCATGCTGCAGACAAAGCGTGCTGTGACGCCACCTCTCCATATCAGTAGTCTAGCTCAGGCGAGGTTATCAGTGAGCACTTACCGAACACCACTGTAATCACAGTACTGTTCGCAACTGCTGGAAATGGGAAAGAACAGAAGTTTTATTCATTCCCTGAGTTAACAAATATTTATTAAACTCTCACTTTGTACCAGGCACTGGCCCAGGCTTTAGGGAAAGAGCAAGGGACACCACAGATTAAAGCCTTGCCTTCCGGAGCGCAGGATGTTGGGAGGTGGTGGAGGGCAGATAATAAATCCCAAAGCAAATCAAACAGTATGTCAGTTGGTAATGAGCTGTGTGGAGTGAGTGCAACAGACATGGGAGGTCTGAAAGGAGGGTGAGCCACACGGAACAGTCGGACAGGGTCCATGGTTGGCATGGCGAGCTGGTGTGGCACAGGCTGACTGAGAGCCAGTTAGCCTTTCTCGGAGCTGTGGCGGGTGGGGAAGGGAGGGACAGAGGGAGGCTTCAGCAGAGTCTGGCGACCACCAGGCCATAGAGCAGAGGGGGAGGAGGGGGGAAGGAAAGAACCAGGAGTTGGCAGCCCAGGAGAACCAAGGGGAAAGGTGTGAGAGGCTCTCAGGAGCATCAATGGTGTCAAAGAAAGGGACCAGAAATTCATGAGTCACAGACCCATCTCCAGGGTTAGCAGAGCACCTGGTGGCCAGGCAGCAAGGAGACGCCAAACTGGAGTCTAGCAAATGCTAGCCCAGGCACCCCAGGAACCATCATGAAGCTAGGTGCCCCTCTCCCTCCTGGTTTCATAAGGATCTTAAGCCACCTGACCTCCCCTCGCCATGCACCTGGACACCCTTAGGTAAAGCGAGGGAAGGGAGAGGAGGCTGTAGGAGGGGATCCGTGTGTTACCCCAGAGAACTGCACACGACCTAGAGGGGCTGTTTGATTCATCCAACTGGACTACACTTTACTTGACTACACATGACTTTTTCTCTTGCTACCCAGCAGGTGAGAACTCAAGGTAAGATCAGATCAACTACAGATGAAGAAATCACATTTTCTCTGCTTAGGGGAGGGGAAAGGGAGGGAGAAAAAGTGGAGACAGTGAGACAAAAACTTTTGAGGAGTTTGCTGAAAACATGGAACCAGAAAAGGGACAAAAATTTTATTTTATTTTTCAATTATAGTTGACATTCAATGATATATTAGTTTCAGGTGTACAGCATAGTAGTTAGACATTTATGTAATTAATGATGTGATTTCCCCTAATTAGTCCAGTACCCACCTGACACTGTACATAGTTGTTGCAACATTATTGACTAGATTCTCTATGCTGTACTTTACATCCCTGTGACTATTTTGTACTTTGTAATCCCTTCCCCTTTTCACCCAGCTTCACAACCCCTCTCCCATCTGGCAATCATCAGTTTGTTCCCTTTATCTACGTATGAGTCTATTTCTGTTTTGTTTGTTCGTTTATTTTGTTCTTTATATTCCACATGTAAGTGAAATTATATGGTATTTGTCTTTCTCTGACTTATTTCACTTCGCATAATACCCTCTAGGTCCATCCATGTTGTCCCAAATTGTAAGATTTCATTTTTATGGCTGAGTAATATTCCATTGTATACGAGACATACAACATCGTCTTTATCCAACTGGAAGAGAGAGAAAATTTGATGATTCAGGAAAGACAGAGAGAGAACTGCAAGGGTGATGTCCTTGAGGAGGTGAATGACATACTGAAGGGCAGAGCTGACTTTAGGTACAAGTACCCTCCCCCCCAGTCATCTGTATGTGTGGGAGGATGGCATTGAGGGGAGGTGGGTAGGCGTGGTGGTGAGAGCAGGTGGAAGTTCTCTTCTAATTGCTTCTACTCTTTCTGAGAATCAGCGTGCAAGCTCACCAGCTGAGAGTAAGGATGGGGGAGGAGGTGTTGGGGATTGAGGAGAGAGGAGGATGTAAAAGAGTGGTCTGGAGGGTGGGAAAGTGAGTGAACTAGGATAAGTATGAGGAAGGCGAGGGAAAACTAAGCACCACTCTAGAGGTTGTATATTTCAAGTGAACAGTTATTTGAGAGTGTGCGTGGAGCAAGCAGAGAATTCTGCTTAGCCAGGGTGGTGACTGTGCTCTGATCCGGGAGACAAGTATGACAATGGAGAAAGGGCACAGGAACTGAGGGTGTTGGCCTGGGAGCAGTCAGTCTCGCTTATGGATTTTAAATTGGGAAAGTGAGCGCTTGAGACAGGTGAGGGTCAAGGAAGAGGGAGGAAGAGCAGCCAATTGGAGGCTCCAGTGTGGTGGAAGGATTGCAGGAGTTGAGGTGTTAGAGAAAACGAGCTAGAAAGATGGGTGTGAAGGTCAGAAACTGGGATGCATGAAATGGAGATGAAGGAGGGCTCCCAGGTCCCTCCCGGGGTGTAAGGGATTTCCACAGGAGCTGCTGCCGGAGATGGGGTGGAGGACAAGATCACTGACAGAAAGGCGAAATGAAGCACTGCAAGACTCATTCATGTGGGTGTGAATTTTATCAGGAGGAGTGCTTGAGACAGTGAGGGGCAGGCACCCAAATCCTCAGGGGATGAGGGTGTGATTGGGGGGGGCTGGAGAGGGCAGGGTCTGAGGAAATTAGATTCAAGGTTAGGTTTTAGGGCAGCTGGGAACAGCAATGATGAGGAAGGAGACATGTACCCCTCCTCCAAGCCCACAGCTCCTGTGTGTGAGAGGACTGTCCGGAAGCATGTCCCCAGGGCAAAGCCAGGTTTCAGTTCCAGAGAGGAGAAGGGAACTTTGGGAAAAGAAGTTGAGGATTTAAACCACAGCAGGTTGGGTGGGGAAACTGCTATAGGTGTCCATGCACACAAAGAGATAAAGAACTTCCAGAAAAGTTCCAGAGCAATCTGTGGTGCTTTGGGAGGACTGCAGAGCTAGAGCGACTGAGGGGGCACAGCCGGGCAGTTCAGTGGGAGATCTAGGGCCTGCAGGCTCTGGAATCAGGCTGACCCTAGTTCAAATCCCAGTCCTGCGTCTCTCTGCTTGTGTGATCTCCAGAAGAGTCCTACTTTGCTCACCCGTAAAATGAGCTTCGAAGGACATGAGAATTAAACGGAAAGCACAGAGCCAAACACAGCTTGAGTGTTCAGTAAGTGACAGCTGTTGTCATCAAGACCACAATGCATGACTCATACATCAGTTTTAGTCTTTCTGCCAGAATTTGAGTTCTTTCTGGTGTTGGCAAATACTCTACTTTTCAAGTTTATAAAATATTTTGTACATAGAAACAAATATAGCACGTGTTTAAGTACTCAAATGTACACCTAAGCACATCTTGTTCTTTAAGATGAGTAAACAGGGTCGTGGCCATATATTCAGAGTTAAAAGATAAGAGATCGTTGAAATTATCTGGTCATCTCCCTCCACCGCCACTCGTGAATTTACAGAAGAGAAGAACTGGGATGGGCAAGGCTGGGGCTGATCCGAGATCACTCGATTGTAGAGTCATAACTAGAACCCGAGAGGGACTCCAGAATCTGCCCCAAATTCCTCTCCTACTCTTTCATATTGTGGCAGCCTTCCAGAACTAAGGGGCCAGCCCAGGTCCCTTCGAAGGTCCCCTCTGTACCCGATCAACAAAAGCATCGGCTCTCCTAGGTGCAGCAACCAATCTCACTGGGGTCCAGAAATCGCTTTCCCAGGGCGGGGCTGGTGCGCCATGGCCGCCCCCCTGTGTTCCAGTTGGTGGAGAGGGAAGCGCTCTGGAAAACGACAGGCCTGACAGAGGGCGCGGGAGTGGGGCGGGTGGTGGCCGGGGGCGGAGACTGCGCACCACCCACAGGGGAGCGCCTCGAAGCGGACCCTGCAGAGCTGCGTTTGGCGCGGCAGGGCTCAAGCAGTGTCGCCTGGGCTCGGGCAGCGCGGGTAGAGGCTGGGCGCGCCCGCCGCGTGCGGGCTGCCAAAGGAAGCACTTCGCCAGCCGGGCCATGCGCTAGGCTCCCGGCCCAACAGGGGGCGCGGCGGTGCCGAGGGACCCCAAGCGTGTCCCTGCGTCCGGCCTGCGCGGCGCGCCCATGGGCAGCCCCTGGAACAGCAGCGAGGGCGCGGAGGGCGCGCGGGATCCGGCGTGGGCAGAGCTGCCGCCGTGCGATGAGCGCCGATGCTCGCCCTTCCCCCTGGGGACGCTGGTGACAGTGACCGCCGTGTGCCTGAGCCTGTTCGTCGTCGGGGTGAGCGGCAACGTGGTGACGGTGCTACTGATAGGGCGCTACCGGGACATGCGGACCACCACCAACTTGTACCTGGGCAGCATGGCCGTGTCCGACTTGCTCATCCTGCTCGGGCTGCCCTTCGACCTGTACCGCCTGTGGCGCTCACGGCCCTGGGTGTTCGGGCCGCTGCTCTGCCGCCTCTCGCTCTACGTGGGCGAGGGCTGCACCTACGCCACGCTGCTGCACATGACGGCGCTCAGCGTGGAGCGCTACCTCGCCATCTGTCGCCCGCTCCGCGCCCGCGTCCTCGTCACCCGGCGCCGCGTCCGCGCGCTCATCGCTGCGCTCTGGGTGGTGGCGTTGCTCTCCGCGGGGCCCTTCTTCTTTCTGGTGGGCGTTGAGCAGGATCCCGATGTCCACGTGCTCCTCGACGGTAACAGCACCATGCAGCTCACCCCCTCGCACCGCGCTTCTCGGCCACCACCGGTGCCACCCCTCGGGTCCTCGCAGGCGCCACCTCTGTCCCCGCCGTCGGGGCGCGAGTCAGCAGCGGCCGCGGCGCTGTTCAGCCGAGAGTGCCGGCCAAGTCCCGCGCAGCTGGGCGCGCTGCGCGTTATGCTGTGGGTCACCACTGCCTACTTCTTCCTGCCTTTCCTGTGCCTCAGCGTCCTCTACGGGCTCATCGGGAGGGAGCTGTGGAGGAGCAGGGGACCGTTGCGAGGCCCAGCCACCTCGGGGCGGGAGAAGGGCCACCGGCAGACTGTCCGCGTCCTGCGTAAGTGGCGCTACCGCTGTTACAAGCACACCAATTTTCTGATCTGGCAGCCCTTGGCTCCTTCCCTAGCTATGTCCCCAAGGGCGTCACTGAGAGTGGGATACCCAGGTCCGTAAACCGCAATGATTTTCCAGAGCTGCTGGGATCAGTGAGCTGGGCTCATCCAGGAGGGGTAATTGGAGGCTCTTGAGCCACTGCCTGTCTCCGTTAGATGCAGCAGATGTGGATTCTCACAGCACCTTTGAGAAGACAGGATAGATCACATTAAGCTGAAATTTGCTTACTTAATGTTAGGTTATTCTGAAGGTTAAAGTGAACCATGCCCACACCAAAAAAGTAAAAGATTGTGCAGACCCATTGCAGAATTCTTTTCAACGGAAAGCAGAGAACTTGCCTCTAAGTGGCTGTGTAGAAGGAAGCTTACCAGAACAGAACAGCTTGTTAGTAGAAGTTGGTCCTTTTGCTTTAGGTCCAGCCTTGATGACACATATATGAGCCAAATCTGCAGCTTTAAAGCAAATATCGATGCTGTCTGCAGCCTGGCAGTTTTCTGGGGTAGGGATAAACATTCTAGGTCAAAATTTTGTCTAATTTGTTTTGCTGTTGCTTATTACTTCCGGTGGTTTCTTGGGGTGTTTTCAGATGTTTTAGCTAATTCTGGTGCCCATGTCTTGTTTTGCAGTGGTGGTGGTTCTGTCATTTATAGTTTGCTGGTTGCCTTTCCACGTTGGCAGAATCATTTACATAAATACGGAAGACTCCCAGATGATGTACTTCTCTCAGTACTTTAACATTGTTGCGTTGCAACTTTTCTATCTAAGTGCATCCATCAACCCAATCCTCTACAACCTCATTTCTAAGAAGTATAGAGCCGCTGCCTGGAAATTGCTGCGGGCCAGACAGTCGGTACAGACAGGTTTCTGCAGAAGCAGAGACACTGAGGGGGACACGGGAGGAGAAATAGCTGGCTCTACGGAGACCAGCGCTAACATGCTGACACCTGCCGTCAGCACGGCCCAGCCGGTCACCTCCTCCCGCAGTTCTGGGACTTCGGAGAAAACAAGTCTGCAGGGAAATAAAGACTGAACGGGGGAGGAAATTGATGCTTTTAGGAAGAATTGGAAAGAGTGGTTGACATTTTGCCAGATGGCCAGCAACTCTGTCAGCATGATTTTTTCCCAACCAAAGTATGAAAAGTAAATATACCAATCTTTCTAGTTTTCCTTTCATTGACCACCTCTGGGACATTCATGTTAGCCTCATGAAATCCCACGTCACAAAATGTGCTCTGGGGAGATTTTACAAGTCTTCATTCTCCTAGTCTTTAGAAATACAGTTGCTCATTTTACAGTCAATAAGTGATATAGGCAGATGCTGCCATAAAAATTGTCGCCTCTGAGATCAAAGGTGTATTTTGTTTTTATGTTGTGGATATACATGTATTTTTGTGTACATATACAAAGAACCCAGGATAATGATATTTTGATGCAAAAAATTATTTAATGCCTATTTATGGCAGCAAGTGAAAGGACTTGTAGGCAGAGTCCAATGTTCAGGAGTCCCACCTCTCCTGGCTCAGAGCAAATCATAAAGTTTAGCTAGGCACAATACCCTTTTGTAGAACCACTACTGTGCATAAGCAACCGTGTTGCAACCCACTTCTCCCTGAGATGGCCCATGGGGCTATCCCAGCACCATTGACCATGAGGTAGCAAGCAAACCTGGGCACCGAAGTCTGAGGGCAGGGAGCTGCAGCAGGACTTGACTTCCTGACAGGGACTACTAGTGACATTTATAAAGAGCTTTAATATCCGTTTTCACCTCAGCTTGGTGGGCTGTGTTCTCATCATTCCTGCTTTAGCAGTGATGGAACTGACTCTTCGATTTCCCAAACAGGAGCTGATGGGTCTGAGTAAGAAGTCCAGTCTTTAAGATTCATACCCACTCTCACCCCGAGAAGCTGCTCTTACTGAAAAACACCAGAGTCAGTGGATGTAGTCAAGGGAGAAAGAGAATGTGTTAGACATTCTGATCGACTCTATAACTTTGTTTTGTTTTATACAGTTTAAAACATAAACCGTATAAAGGGCCTCATTCTCAACGTAGTCTGTGTGAATGGCGCCCCTGGAGGTGGACAGGGCACAACTCACTCAGTTGTGCAAGGGTCGCTCAACATTCTGACAAAGCTCTGCTGCTTAGTCATTTGATTAGCCAAGTACAGTGATGCCTCCAAGTCCCTTTCAAGCGTCCTAACTCCCTGGTCCTGTCCTCCCCTGGAGCAGCAGTGAAGAAGTCTCTGTCTACGATGTTTCCCCCAGCTAGTGGAGAAAGCAGGGAGCAGCCACCTGGGGCAGCATTCCCTAAGCTGTTCTGCAGATGTTCGAGGATTATTGGAAAAAAAGATTCTGTGGTCAATATGATAGGAAAACACTGCATACTGTATTTCCTCCCCAAGAGTCACAACTCAAAATATTGTGTCAGGGGCTCTGTTGTGTTGTGAAACTTTCGTTTCAATTGTATATTGGTTGGTGTCTTTCCTGATTCACAAAATAAAATGTTTTCCTATTGTGGGTCATGGGCAAAGATATTTGAAAAATTATTCTAAAATCTAAAATTGTTCTCTACCCCAACTGAGAGTGTCCTTCTCTGGCACTGACTACTGGTTTTAAAGGGAGAGGGGAGTCCTGGGAAGACCCCAGGTGGCCGTCGGGGACCCCTGGAGAGAGACAGTGAGTTGTGGTTTTCAGTCCTGGGCCTCCCTCCTCCCCGAGGGCCGTATCACAGAGACTGTGACCCACGACCCCTCCCTGCACCCGGACTGAGACATGTGCCGATGGCCCTGCGAGGTTGTCTTTGAGCCCTTCTGTATTCTGCCGGCCAAAGTGCTGTGTTAGGTGAGGCATCACGTTGGGCAAGGGTTTGTGTTTCATTCATTCGATTGGCAAATATTTACCAAGCAACTGCTAAGTGCTAGATGTGTATGACTAAATACACAGAAAAATGAGCTCATGTCAGGGTGTCCAAATCAATCAACTTTTTAATGCATTTTTTGCTTTGAACTATGTGATTCTGTCTTCTAGATGAACCACAGACTCAGCTCACAGGTTAACAAAAGCACTTACATCAGCTGGACCTGCCAAGTATCGGGTTAGGGTCATCCATACAGACATTCTTCCTCTTTTCTGCATGAGACATTTTCACTTCTGAAGGAAATGTTCAAAGAAGCTATTGCACAGCACCTCCTAGGAACCCAGAGTCCCTTGTACCAGGTGCTCAAGGGGACCTGAAAGCAGCATGTTAATGATGTTTGAAATTCGAACACGGCCTCTCCTGACCATTTCTATTCATGTAATAGTAACATTTGCCAGAATGTGGAAGCCTTTTATATGTCAGTGATAGTGATTGTACAGGTCGAGTGTTTTAAGTAGAGCTTTAAAAAGCCTTTTCCTAAACATAGATGTGAGGCAATTTTTAATTGTGAACAAACTTTCTAAAGATTCCAAACTGTAAATATTACATGGACCTTGGTCAGCTCTGAGCAGCCTTCACCTCTCAACATTTCCTCTCCTGGGAGCGTGGACACATTTGTCATTGAGCCAGAGTGTGCTCCACAGGCATGTTTGTGGCCAGTCACTCAGCATGTCCCTCGCTCTGTGTGAGCTACAAGGACGTGGCAGAGGCTGACTCTGCTTGCCTCCTTAGGAAAACAGCACACCCCTTTTGAAGAATAATGTGCACCTGTGTAACATGGGCTAAAAAGTGCCAGCCAGACCAGGAGAACAGAGTATGGGCTGGAATCTCTTTCATGGCACTTAGCACTTAGCACATTATACACTCCGCACATTACATGGTGATGGCTGGTTCCCAGAGTTTGTAACTTGCTCCCTAAAGGAAGGACTGTGTGTTATTGTTTTTTTAATGTTTAAATTTTTTTTTAAGTGGGGAATATTGGGGAACAGTGTGTTTCTCCAGGGCCCATCAGCTCCAAGTCATTGTCCTTCAATCTAGTTGTGGAGGGCACAGGTCAGCTGCAAGTCCATTTGCCATTTTCAATCTTTAGTTTCAGGGGGCGCAGCCCACCATACCATGTAGGAATTGAACTGCTACCCTTGTTGCTGAGAGCTTGTGCTCTAACCAACTGAGCCATCCGGCCGCCCCTCCGGCGGCTCAGCAGCAGCTCATTGTCTTCAATCTAGTTATGGAGGGCGCAGCTCACTGGCCCATGTGGGAATCAAACCGGCAGCCCTGTTGTTCAGAGCTCCTGCTCTAACCAACTGAGCCATCTGGCTGCCACAGGACAGACTGTGTTTTTATTCCCCTTGGCATCGCTTGCCCAGGTAGACAACATGTGGTGAACTCAGCTGGCTGTAAGGAGGGGGCAGGGACCTGCACCCCAGTGGATGGACAGAGATAGAGGCTGAATTAGCAGATGACTGGGACGTCCATTCTCAGCCACCGGCCTGCACAAGGGACAGCGCAAGACAGAAGCAAAAGGGACACACACAGGGAGGTGGTGCTGAAGGGAGTGGAGGAAGGGCCTTGGAGAAAGATGAGAGGGGGAAAGCAAGGGCACTGGGGTAATCAGGAGCCTGCAAAACACTCCCATCGTAGTGGATGGGGTAGAGCTTGATCCTGGGAGGCTAGTTGGGACCAGTGATTTGCCATAATCCAGGCACAGGGCACTCATTAGGTTAGCGTGGTAACACTGGAGCAGTAACATTACCGTACTCAGCACCTCCCATCGCCAAGACCTCAGCAATACTGTGGCCTCAGAGCGGCGAGCATCCCGTTCCCCATCCTTAGTTCCCAGCCTCAGGCACTCCCACCGGCTTTTGTACCAGCGGCACCCCACCAGGGCCCAGGTATGCCCATAGCAAAAAGGGCCACAGCTTGTTATGTCTTTTCTCTCCCTTTTGCAGTGAGTGTGTTAGTTCCAAAAAGGTTCTACTACTTGAGATGATAGGGGGATAAAAAAAGATTTTTAAAAAGCAAATACAGAGGTGACCGGTTAGCTCAGTTGGTTAGAGCATGGTGCTAATAACACCAAGTTTGCCGGTTTGATCCCCATATGGGCCACTATGAACTGCGCCCTCCTTAAAAATATAATAATAATATAAAATAAAAAGCAAATGTGTGCATATTTCAAGGTTATAATGTCTTCATTTTACTGTAATGATTATACCTGTTCATAATTAGAACACAAAGAGAGCCAACCTCATCTTTCTTTCTTTGTCTTACTCCCACAGTAACTCATCATTTTGTCCTTATAGTGAAACTCAGCATCTTTCCCTTTAGATTTTTATTTCCTAAATTCTTTAGAGCAGCGGTTCTCAAACTTCAGCATTCATAAGGATCACCTGGAGGGTGGGTTAAACAGGTTGCTGGGCTCCACTGTGCAGGAGAGACTGTTCCATGACATGACCGCTGTCTGTCCCAAAAGCTGGACTCGGGCCACAGTAGAAGTTCCTTTCTGCAACAGCCCCCCTTGCCCCCCCCCCCCCCACATAGAGACTGTCTGATGGTAACTGCCGTTCATTCTGACGTAAGTCAGCGTCAGCGCCCCTCTCCTGCCTCCTGCTACGTGCTGGCTCCTGGAACTGGTGGTTGTCCTGACCCAGTCAGTCAGGTACAGTAGCATCCACGTGACTATCCACCCCTTTACCCTGTGGAGTTCGCTGGTGCCTGCCAAGTGGTGCAGGGATACATTTTGTATTGCAGCCGCCCAAGACATGCCTTGTATGTAAGTCTCTCTTAATAAACTCTATTAATTACCAGACTGCAGTGGCCAGCCTCTTTTTTTCAGTCTTTCCCTGCCCTCTGCTTCCAGAGGTAGATTTTCAATCTCAGGTTTTTCCCTTGGTCTGCATGTACAGATATTCACCCCCAGAGTTTCTGACTCGGTGGGTCTGAGCTGGGGCCCAAGAATGTGCGTATCTCTCAAGTTCCTGGTGATACTGTTCTGACGGTCTGGGGACCACACTCTGAGAACCTCTCCTGTAGATTGCTGCTACAGAAAACATGATCCACAGACCAGTAGCATTTATGTCACCTGGGATCTCTTCAAAATGAAAATTTTGAGGCCCCACTCCAAACCTTCCAAATCAATGCCCATTAATATTTGAGAGGCATTAATCTGGAGACTAGACCGATGCCATCAGAATCTCTAAGGGGTTGGACACAGATATAATTTTTTAAAGCTCCCCAACCTCTTCCATACTCATCCTACCACACTCCCTGTTCCCACCCCTTTCCTTCATGTCCCCGTTTTTACCCCAGGATAAAGGAAGAGAAACAAAGATAATAAACAAAGATACTAAAGGTGGGTTTGGGTGGTGTATAGACATGAAAGTCACATGTTCCAGCAGAAATTCATGACTGTGACCCAATAATGACTCCCTGGCTCTTTAGCCCCTCAGTCCCCTTAATCTCTCCCTGCGGGAGCAGCCCAGCCACTGCCAATGCTGAGGTCCTTCTGCCTGAGGCCAGGCTGAGCCCACGGTCTCTGCTCATTCCACTAACTAGGCCTCCACCATAGCTCCTGCTCTTCCAAACCTGTTCTGTCTTTCTTTCCCTTGTTCAATACCAGGGTTGGTTCCTTGCCCTCTTCCGCAGCTCCTCCAGGACAGGCCTGCTCAGCTTTTCATGGTTCTCTTGGGTTCTTGGCTTCTATCTCTGATTCCTTGACTCCATGACACCTGTATCCCCGTGGGCAGCTCTGGAGCTATGTACCTGCCTCCCAGACTTCTGCCCAGTGCTGGTTGCTGCGACCAGCCAGAATTGCCTTTCAGGTGGGTGGACTGGTCTCCACATCACAGTGAAGGGGCGTCCCCTGAGGCTTGACTCTGGTAAGCCGCCACAACAACAGCTTGCTTGCCCCTCAGAAATCACCTTGGGTTTCTGACCTTTCAACACTATCATGACTGAGTCCTTAAAACTCAGAGGCTGCTTGGATATGAGAGAAGAGGAAGTTCTAACTCCAATATTTTAATCCTATGCAGCTAGGAGAACGTTGGTTCTGTGTGAAAGATATAGGCTGTCGGAGGTAGAGATGATTTACCAGGGGACGATAATGAATTCCATTTTGATTACTGTTTCCCATGAAGCCATCCATCTGTTGTTGCGTTTTCTACAACTTCCTGTAAATAGGTCCCAATAGTCAGATAATTTTAAGAAATGCTGCAATGCTGTGTAAACTCCTCTTGACCACAGAGCTTGTTTTTCTTTTCTTTCCTATATTAACATTCCATAGGACACTCCAGTTTGAAATACTAGAGGGAAGTCTGAGTGTGAAATAAAGGCTTGTAAGATTTGGGAATCAACAACGTGGAAGTGATCATCTAAACCAGTGGTTTTCAAGTTTTAGCTTACATTAGAAACAACTGAAGGGCTTCTTAAAATACAGATTGATGGGCCACTCCCCAGAAGACCTGATTCTGTAGGTCTGGGTTGGGGCCTGAGAATTTGCATTTCTGTCTAGTTTCCAGGTGAAGCTGCTAGTGTTTGTCTGGGACCACACTATAGAAACCACTGATTTGAGTGATAGGAATAGATGACTGCACCAAGGAGAAAGCAGATAGACATAAAACGAGAGGCTTAGGGATATAAGCTAATGATCCCAGCGCAGGCTGCAGAAGTCACTGAATCAAGCAGGAGGAGTAAAAAAGGGGAAAGCTAGGGGCAGCAGATTGTCTTGGTGGTTAGAGCACAGTGCTCATGACACCAAGGTCACCGGTTGGATTCCTACATTGTCCGGTGAGCTGCGCCCTCCACAACTAGAGTGAAAACAATGGCTGATGACGTCATAAAATAGCGGTGTAAGGTGAGCCTCTTGAAACCTCCCCTGGAATTTACAACAAATTGAACAACTCTAACTCCACAAAGGACTCCCTGTGCAGCAAACAGGTAAGACTAAGAGGTGCACTACCGAAATCATCTAAAGGTGGGCAAAGTGCGCGAGCGGGGGGGGGAGGATGGAAGGGAGAAGTGCGGAGACGGAGCCGCATGGGCGCAGGACGCAGACCTAGCTCAGTGCTCCGAGCTTGCTGCTTCCCGAAACTACTACAGCTGCGGGAGAGGGAAGAACTCGGACTGCTAGGGCTCCGCTTATGGCCCACAGGGCTGAGGGGGCAGCATACAACACGGCTGAACCCAATGCTCACGGCAGAGACCTTGGAGCAAAGATTGAGGGAAGAAGACTGAAAACGGTGGTTTAAGCCCTCACTGCCAAGCAGAGAACGGAAGCCTTAGGCACTGAGACTAGCCGCCCTCTCCCTACCCTCCCAGAGCTCGCCCTGCCCCCACCTGCCCAGTGCTAGAAGCGAAACAGTAGCAGTGTCAGATCAAAAGAACAGAATATTTGCAATTCTGAGAACTGTGGTCCGCAGACACAGATATGAAGCCCAACTAGTTCCAGCAAAGGGGAGGGAGCCGTGGAAGCAGGACTGGCTGTGGTGGTGGTCATCGCCATTGCTCTGGGCCACCTCTCACAACTCACCCCGCCCCTGTCCCCACATATATGGGTGGATCGCTGCAGGAGGAAACAGAGCTGCTAAAACACACGGGCTCTGAATCTGGTGCAGGAAGAGATATGGAATTTCAGAAGCTCTCCACATCCCCCCATGGAGGCGACACCCTATGACTCAGGTGAACTGTTCACAAAGGAGGAGCCTGCCTTCCAGGTAACTCTCCATTGTGTGAGAAGCCAGAACAGTGCAGAGAAAATATAACACTGCAGGGTGAGAGAGAATAAACACTTAATGGAAAACAAAAGACCTCTATCAACCTGTTGCAGAACCCACTCCTGTAGATGTCTAGGAAGAGAAATAATAAATCTTTATTTGCCATGAATAACCAAGGCAACAAGACAGCTCAGGAAGAAATGAAAAGTCTCCAGAAAATGAACTTAAAGACATGGAAATACGTGACTTAAATGACAGAGAAGTCAAGATTGCAGGTCTTAAAAAAACTCAACAAAATGCAAGAAAACACAGGCAGGCAGTTTAATGAACTCAGAAACACAATCAAAGAACAACATGAACATTTTACCAAAGAGATTGAAATATGAAAAAAGAAACAAATAGAATTTCTGGAGATTAAGAACTCAATAAAATAAATGAAGAATGAAATAGCCAGCTTAGGTAGTAGAGTTGACCAGATGGAGGAAAGAAACAGTGACATCGAAGATAGAAATCTGGAAATTACACGGATGGAAGAAGAAAGAGACTTGGGACTTAAAAGAAATGAAAGAACTCTACAAAAACTTTCTGATTCCATCAGAAAGAGCAATATAAGAATAATGGGCATACCAGAAGGAGAAGAAAGAGAGAAGGGAACAGAGAATTATTCAAACAAATTGTCAATGAGAACTTCCCAAACTTGTGGACAGAACTGGATCCTCAAATCCAAGAAGCAAATAGAACACCTAATTATCTCAACCCCAACTGGCCTTCTTCAAGGCACATTGTATTGAAGCTGTCAAAAATTAACAACAAAGGGCCGGCCTAGTGGCTCAGGCGGTTGTAGCTCGTGCTCCTAACTCCAAAGGCTGCCGGTTCGATTCCCACATGGGCCAGTGGGCTCTCAACCACAAGGTTGCCAGTTCGATTTCTCGAGTCCCACAAGGGATGGTGGGCTGCGCCCCCTGCAACTAGCAACGGCAATTGGACCTGGAGCTGAACCGAACCCTCCACAACTAAGATTGAAAGGACAACAACCTGACTTGGAAAAAAAAAATCCTGGAAGTACACACTCTTCCCCAATAAAGTCCTATTCCCCTTTCCCAATTAAAAAAAAAAAATTAATGACAAACAAAAAAATCCTCAAAAAAAAAAGAATCCTCAAGGCAGCTAGGGAAAAGAAGATGGTAACCTAAAATGGAAAGCCCATTAGGTTATCATCAGATTTTTCAGCAGAAACTCTACAAGCCAGGAGGGAGTGGAACCAAATATACAAACTATTGAAAGAGAGAAATTATGAGCCAAACATAATATATCCAGCAAAGATATCCTTTAGATATGAAGGAGGAATAAAGACCTTTCCAGACATACAGAAGCTGAGAGAATTTCCTAACACACTACTGCACTACAAAAAACACTGAAGGAGGATATTTGACCAGCATACATAGGGATAATTTGTGGCAACCAAAACATAAAAGGGGGGAGAGTAAGGCCTGAACTGGAATATGGAATTGGAGAAAGTAGGCATGCTGAAGAAAATGGAATACTCTAAATATTAAACTTTCTTTTACATAAACTTAATAGTAACCACTCAAAAAAAATCCAGAACTGAAATACATACTGTAATAAAAGAAGAAACAGAGGGAAAAATCATAGAATACCACCACACAGAAATAATAGACAACAACAAAAAGGCAAAGAAACAATGGAGACACATTTTTACTAGAAAACCAATGATAGAATAATAGGAAATCCTCACATATTAATAATCACCCTAAATGTAAATGGACTGAACTCACCAATAAAAAGGCACAGAGTAGCAGATTGCATCAAAAAAGTAAACCCAGCCATATGCTGCCTCCAAGAGACACATTTCAGCTACAAGGACAAGCATAGACTCAAAGTGAAAGGGTGGAAATTGACACTCCAAGCAAGTGGTATCCAGAGAAAATCAGGTATATTTATACTGATATCAGATGAAACAGACTTCTGAATAAAAAAGGTAATAAGAGACAAAGATGGACATTTTATAATGATAAAAGGGACTATACAACAAGATGACATAACAGTTATCACTATTTATGCCCCCAATCAGGGAGCACCGAAATATACCAAGCAACTGCTAACAGAACTAAAGGGAGAAATTGACCAAAACACAATTATAGTAGGGGACCTAAATACATCATTGACAGCTATGGATAGCTCATCCAAACAGAAAATAAATAAAGAAATAGCAGCCCTAAATGACACATTAGATGAAATGGACATAAATGACACTTCATCCTAGAACATCAGACTATACATTTTTTTTCTAGTGTACATGGGACATTCTCAAAGATAGACCACATATTGGGACATAAAACTAGCCACAGGAAATCTAAGAAGATTGAAATCATACCAAGCATATTCTCTGATCACAAGGCTTTGAAATTGGATATCAGCTACAAAAAGAAAGCAGGAAAAACCACAAATATGTGGAGATTAAACAACATACTTTTAAAGAACAACCGGGTAAAAGAAGAAATTAGAGGAGAGATCGAAAGATACATAGAAACAAATGAAAATGAAAATACAGCCTACCAAAATTTTGGGGATGCAGCAAAAGTAGTTTTAAGAGGGAAATTTATATAATTACAGACCTATCTCAAGAAACAAGAAAAATCCCAGATAAATAACCCCACGTTACACCTTAAAGAACTAGAAAAAGAAGAACAAATGAAACCCAAGGTCAGCAGAAGAAAGGAAATAATAAAAATCAGAGCAGAACTAGATGAAATAGAGAACAAGAAGACAAATAGAGAACAAATAGAAAAAAATTAATGTGACAAAGAGCTGGTTCTTTGAAAAGATTAATAAAATTGACAAACCCTTGGCTAGATTCACTAAGATAAAAAGAGAAAAGACACTAATAAACAAAATTAGAAATGAAAAGGGAAGTTATCACAGACACCACAGAAATACAAAGGATCATCCAAGAGTACTGTGAAGGACTATATGCCACCAAATTCAATGACCTAGAAGAAATGGACAAGTTCTTAGAAACATGTAGCCTTCCTAGGCTGAATAACGAAGAACTGAAAAATCTAAATAGACAAATCACCAGTAAGGAAATTGAATCAGTCATCCGAAACCTTCCCCAAAGCAAAAGTCCGGGACCAGATGGCTTCACTAGTGAATTCTACCAAACCTTCAAAGAGGATCTAATACCTGTCCTACTCAAGCTCTTCCAAAAAATTGAAGAAGAGACAATACTCCCTAACTCATTTTATGAGGCCAACATTACCCTGATCCAAAACCTGGTAAGGATAACACACAAAAAGAAAACTACAGACCAGTATCTCTGATGAATACAGATGCAAAAATCCTAAACAAAATTCTAGCAAATCAAATGCAACAATGCATTAAAAAGATTATTAATCATGACCAAGTGGGGTTCATCCCAGGGGCACAAGGATGGTTCAACATATGCAAATCCATCAATGTGATACCTCACATAAACAAAATACAGAGCAAAAATCATATGGTTATATCAATTGATGCAGAAAAAGCGTTTGACAAGATACAACATCCATTTATGATTAAAACACTTAATAAAATAGGTATAGAAGGTAAATACCTTAACATAATAAAGGCCATATATGACAAACCCTCAGCTAATATCATAATTAATGATGAAAACTGAAGCCCTTTGGTTTACATTCAGGAACACGACAGGGCTGTCCCCTATCATTTCTGCTTTTCAACATAGTGTTGGAAGTCTTCGCCCGAGCAGTCAGGCAAGAGAAAGAAACAAAAGGCATCCAAATTGGGAATGAAGAAGTTAAATTCTAACTCTTTGCAGATGATATGATGTTATATATAGAAAACCCTAAAGACTCCACCAAAAAGCTATTAGAAACAATCCACGAATACAGTAAAGTTGCTGGCTACAAAATCAACGTACAAAAGTCCATTGCATTCCTATATACTAACAATGAAATCTCAGAAAAAGGAATTAAAAAAAAACAATTCCTTTTGCAATTGCACAAAAAGAATAAAATACCTAGGAATAAACTTAACCAAGGATGTGAAAGACCTATATATGCTGAAAACTATAAGACATTTTTAAAACAAATTGAAGAAGACACAAAGAAATGGAAAGACATTCTGTGCTCATGGATTAGAAGAATCAACATAGTTAAAATGGCCGTATTACCCAAAGCAATCTACAGATTTAATGCAATCCTCTTCAAAATCCCAATGGCACTTTTTAAAGAAATAGCACAAAAAAAAAATCATCAAATTTGTATGGAAAAGACCCCGAATGGCCAAAGCAATCCTAAGAAAAATGAGCAATGCTGGAGGTATCATACTCCCTGACTTCAGCTTGTACTACAGGGCAACAATAATCAAAACAGTAGTGTACTAGCAGAAAAACAAACACACAGACCAATGAAATAGAATTGAGAACCCAAAAATAAACCCACATAAATATGGACAGATAATTTTTGACAAAGAAGAAAAAAACATACAATGGAGAAAAGACAGCCTCTTCAATAAATGATGCTGGGAGAATTGGAAAGCCACGTGCAAAAGAATGAAATTGGACTGCTATCTGAAACCATGTACCAAAATTAATTCCAAATAGATCAAAGACTTAAGCATAAGACCTGAAACAATAAACAGCATAGAAGAAAACATAGGTACTAAACTTATGGACCTTGGGTTCAAAGAGCATTTTATGAATTTGACTCCAAAGGCAAGGGAAGTAAAAGCTAAAATAAATGAATGGGACTATATGAAACTTAAGAGCTTCTGCACAGCAAAAGAAACCATCGACAAAACAAAGAGGCAACTAACTGAATGGGAGAAGAACTTTGCAAACAGTGCCTCTTATTGATAAGGGGCTAATATCCAAAATATACGAGGAACTCATACAACTCAACAAGGAAAAGACAAACAACCCAATTGAAAAATGGGCAGAGGACCTGAAGAGTCATTTCTCCAAAGAGGACATACAAATGGAAATAGACATATGAAAAAATGCTCAACATAACTAATCATCAGAGAAATGCAAATAAAAGCCACAATGAAATATCAAATCACCTCAGTTAGAATGGCTATTATCAACAGGACAATTAGTAACAAGTGTTGGAGAGGCTGTGGAGAAAAAGGAACCCTCATACACTGTTGGTGGGATTGCAGATTGGTGCAGCCGTTATGGAAGGTAATGTGGAGGTTCTTCAAAAAATTACGAATAGAATTGCCATATGACCCAGCAATTCCTCTCCTGGGTACCTACCCAAAAGATCAGAAAACTATTTATCCATAAAGACACGTGTGCTCCAATGTTCATTGCAGCTTTATTTACGGTGGCCAAGACATGGAAACAACCAAAATGTCCTTCCATAGATGAATGGATAAAGAAATTATGGTATATATACACAACGGAATAGTATTCAGCAGTAAGAAAAGTTGAAATAATACCATTTGTGACAACATGGATGGATCTTAAGATTATAATATTAAGCGAAATAAGTCAGACAGAAAAAGTAGAGAACCATTTGATTTCACTGATATATGGTTTATAAAACTGAAAATAACAAAAGAACAAGACAAACAAATGAAGGAACAAAAACTCATACACATAGACAATAGTTTAGGCATCACCAGAGGGTAAGGGGGGAGAGGGACTCTAGAAGAAGGTAAACAGGGTCTATTATATGGTGATGGAAAGAGAACTGACTCTGGGTGGTGAACACACAATATGAGATATAGATAATATATTACTGTGGGGAGCCATGGTTACAGGTGACTCGAAGCTTTACAGAATGGCTCGGTTTATGCTTAACCTGTTTCCTCCCCTGAGGCAATTGTCTCTGCCTGCACCTGGGGGGAGCTTGCGCTTGTAAGCTGCTGAGGAATGTGGTGGGAACGGCCAGTTCCCGGACACAGAAGGCTGATGCCTATCAGGGCAATTGATAAGATAATTGCTTGCGAGAGTTTCAGTGAATTTTGTATCCTCTATGTGAAAGTTAAAGAATTTACATTTGCTATGTTAATGCATACTTTCGTTGCTAAGTTGCACGTACTCAAACTGCTTATATTGGTGCAGTAAAATAAACTCAGACGGCTTCAGCATCACTGGAGTCCGCGATCGCCATCATCATCATATGCGTGAGTGTCTTTTATTCATTCCCACTCCCCCATTCAGGAACCCATCGACTTGTTGCGGCTGGCCTGCCACATATTACAAACTTGTACACCTGAAATGTATGTAACTTTACTAACAATTGTCACCCCAATAAACTTTAATTAAAAAAAAAAAAGATAACAATGGCTTGACTTTGGGCCAATGGGCCCTAGAAAAACACGCTGTTTCCCAATATTCCCCAATAAAAATTAAAACAAAACAAAATAACGGAAAGTGACAAATGTGATATGACCCAAAGGAAGAGAGTTTTCCAGGATGATCGGGGGACATGGGCTCCAATACCACAGACGACACAAAGAGAATGAATTAGGGTATTAGATAATATATAGGACTCCCAGTTCAGCTTGAATTTTGGATGAACAACAAATGATTTTTTTAGTGTAAGTGTAGTAAATATAATGTACTTATACTAAAAATAACATTTGTTATTTATCTGAAATTGAAATTGAACTGGACACTGTATTTTTGCTTGCTAAATCTGGTAACCCTAGAATAAGGGCCATAGAAAGGCCACAGGATTTGACAAAAGGAAGGAACATGGAGAACTTTTCAATGGAGTGTTGTGGTCAGGAGCTGGAAGATTAAGTGACAGAGGAACTGGCTGCTAAACAACAGGGCATAGGCATTCCCAAGCCTGGGGAACCTGTGCAGGGAGCCCAGCACCTGAGTAAGGGGCTTTGCTGCTGGTCCTGGGCCTGTTCTGACTCGCAGCCCGGCCCAAACCAGCCTCTCTCGCTCTGGCTTGTGGCCAAGCTTCCTGCAGTGGGAAAGCACCTACCGTCTAAGTGCTGAGTATTTGCAACCCATGCTGATGTTTTTTAAATCACAAAACTGAATAAATAAGTTTCTGATTCAGAACCTCCTGGAACATAGTGTGTAATAAAAAGATGTTAAACTGAATAAGTTTAATTTATATATATAACGTGTTCCTGAGTGTTTCTGTAGACTTTGGCAATTTTTAAGGCTTTATTTTTCCTTTCTGCAAAAGGGATTGAATGACATATTGTTCAATGACCAATTAATTCACAATGAGAGGGGGGCTTCTCATTCTGAAAAAAATTTAACTCTGTGTGACAACTGAGACCATGAAGGATGATGAAGATGTAGAAGTATGTACAGCACCCAGCACCGTGCCTGGCACACAATAGGGACTTGACCAAAGTACGTACGTGAGCATGGAGGATGCTACATATTTGGGCAGGAAGAAAGACCGATTTCTTAAAAACTTACTGTATCGCAGTATTCTAATGGAATGTTTAATTATAATTACTGCAATGTCTGTGCAATAACACACTGTCTGGCATGTGGTAACCCTCAGGAAGTGTGAGCTCACATTGCCCTCAGTTCCTGTTCTGTTAACTTTCACTTGTTAGAAAGAATCAGTCTTTCTGTCTATGTAATGTCCTCCACACACACATACGGTGGGGGATGGTCAGGGCATGTGGTGCTGAGGTTTGTTTTGTGTCCAGTGAGTTTCCTTCCAACATGAAAGCCCTGCCTAAGGGCTTTTAGAAAAGTATGTCCAAGGTTTCCACACACTCTGCCATTCTTGGAAGGGCTGGGCTTGTTATGGGGTGTCTGTTGCATTGAGAACAACTGAGGAAGATCTTTTTTTTCCAACGGTGACGGCTGCTGCATTTAGGGTTCAACAATGTAGTATCAGCCCCTTTTCAGAGCAGTGAAGAAAGATGTTGTGATGAGGCAATGGGCTTTCCTCAATAGTCAGGCAGGCATGATGCTTTTAAAATTGAAGTGGAGCTCTTGCAAGCATTTGTTTTATATCTAGACAGTATAAAGGTTGGCACACATGCTAGGTGGACTGGCTTTATAGCTGGTCAAGCATTTATGCTCCGTAGCGCATGAACAGACTTCTAGTTCATTGATTTTATTTACTGTTCTCAAAAATGCCCTATCTTAACAAGAGCCTTTGAGGGGGGAAAAAAAACTCCCACAGCAAACTTCTGGCATCTTCTTGGCAGCCAGCAGCTCGACTAGTGTCAGATTTACAAATGAAGTGATAGAAAATAATGAACTTTATTATGATTTTTGGTTTAAGAAAGCCACAAGTTTGGCCATTAAATGTGATGTTCAAATGAAACTGTCCGGGAAGTTCTGCAGGACTTGCCAAGGGAACCTAGAATCTCAATTAACTTTTGACATTATTATAAATACTCAGTGGAGGACGCTACTTAGTAACAGAGATTCCCAGGTTAGCACCTCGAAGCCCTTACATCAGAACATGGGACATCACCAGCTTAACATGTCACACCAACACTGCGTCAACACATATGGAGTGACTTACCAATCAAGACACTCAGTGGAGCTTCTTATCTAGTGGAAGCAGAGGGAAAGATAAAGAGCTCCTCTCCACAATTTATGATGCTCTATGTCTGCCTGACATGTGTTTTTCGTAAAGTTTCCACATGGCTTAAGGTCCTGGGGATTCTCCCAGGATGAAGACTGAGAAGAAGCATGGATACAAGCCTCACAAAACATACCCCAAAACACTGACTGAACAGAGGCCAAGTCACATGGCTTTGTTAACTACTCAATACAAAACATGATCTGGATTTTATCATTGACACTTGGCCAACTCTATACAAATGTGTCAGAGCTCCTTAAAGGAATTCAAAAATCACTGAAGATACCTGAGAGAATGTTTTAAAACTCCCTTTATTGGTTATTAGGAGGCAAAGCCGTAAGGAGCATGCAGGCCACTTATGCTTTGAAGGTGAATTTGCCCTCTGACCTCCTTCTGACTCCAGCAGCCACTGAGAACTCACCGGGTGAACGGCCAGGGTCTGAACTCACACATTTTGAAGACTGGTGTGTTCTCAAGAAGACAGTATTGAAAGTGCTGCTATGTGATTCCTGTCATATGATGGCGGGGTTGAAGTCATTTGGGGCATGACGTTGATTATCGTTGAGTTAATGACCAGGATTTGACTTATCAGTTCTTGGAAGAAATAAATGTTGAAGAAGTAGAGGATGAAGGGGGAGGGAAAAATTTTTCTAAGATGCAATGAAGCTTCTGACTTGAGTACAGTGTATTTTAAGTACATTGTTCAAAATCTGTAATGGATGGTTATGGAAATTACCAGAAAGTGATAGAAACCGTGTACTCACCTGAAGAAGACTTCAGTGTAGATTTTGTCTTCATCAAGGGAACATAAGTAAACAAGTTACTCTTACCATTAATGGAAGAATGGGCGTTGTATCCACACTGCTATTGTTACCTGTATCCCTGTCATTGTAGGGGTGCCCTACCTGGGCCATCAGCCTTTTAGCAGATGTAGTGAACGCTGTTTTACAGACAAGGCAGAACCTGAATCCACAGACACTGGCAACTGATTTGTCTGGTTTTGCCTTTTTTGATGGTCGGGGGGGGGGGGAGCATTTCATGACCATATCTACTGCTATTTATGTACATTACCAGAAACACTGGTCTTATTGCAAAAATAAGAGTTTTGTGATTTATCTAGGAATAAGACAGAAAATATTGCTTTTTTGTGTGGAAGGGAAAGCAATTTTGTGCAGTTAATTTCAATCCAATAAAATGTGAATTGTTTAAAAAACAAGATGAAGAAGAGATACTAGAGTAACTGTCTACATTACCCAGGTCCCTCCAGGTGAGGCAGGTGTGATGCACATGCCAAGTAGGAGCATTCAACTTCTGTCATGTGAGAGATAATGTAAATGTGCGGACACTACAGGTAAGTGGTTGTAAAAGATACTGTATGAGTTGTCTTCAAAGCATCAAATATCAGCTTCACTTCCTCTTCTTCCTCAAGGCACATTGAACTAAACAATCCTCACATTTGTACATTCTCCTTTAAAAAATAATTTGTATTCCAAAAAGGATAGAAGGCAATTTATAAAATTGCAAAATAGATAAAAATTAAGTAAATGGGGAAAGTAGGAACTAAGTAAAAATGAAGAAGGTAAAATACGATAATACCAGGGAGCCAGTGAGGACACAAAATTCGTGCCCTGGTGTCTGGTTAGGAAGGTTATATGATTCACAGGAGAATTTGTCCTGTGGGGACTCCAACATAACATCCTATAAGCTAGAAAATCATGTTGTCCAACAGAAGAGGAGCGGTGTACTGGCCCCCATAACAAGAAGGTATCTTCAGACCCAAAGATGAAGCAGGCAACTCCACAGAATATAACAGAATTTATTATACGGTAACTTACTCATGGGAAGATTGGGCTGAAAAGGACCCAATGATTTTGTGTAAATTATTCTCCACTAACAGACCCCTGTTACAGTAATTTTTTTATGTTAATAGTATAAATCGATAGTAACAACTGACAAGACAAAGAATGAGGTAGAGCCAGGAGCCATACCTGCTGATGGTTGTTTATAATCAATACTATCACCAGTTTGATATTTACCTCAGATGTCATGCCATTCTGGCTGTCCGTAACAAAAATATTTATGGCTACATTTTATGGAACACAGATACTCATGAACTAGAAAGCACCGATATACTTGCTAAGGACAGTGAAGTTGGTCAAAGGTCACAGCATGAAAGTTAAATCCAGGACACAGAGATGGAGTTGGTTTTGTTCATATCTACATCTGTACACATGTCCTCAATGACACTCTTTACAACAGTGCTGAATGTCATAGGGCTTTTTCCTATAATGCCAGTGAGAAATGTTATCCCACACTTGGAAAATGATAAAATGGTGATTACTTATTTTTTTTTTTGCTATGCATTTTCTATTATTAGAAAATAATATGCCTGCTTGAATACAAGCAGGACCGTGTCAAATGGGACTCTTATTTGAATGCAAATTTGTCACAGTTCTTTTTTAAAAAATTAATAACACACAATTGATAGAAGCGATGACAATTTATGGCTCCGTAAGATGAGAGGTTACCTTGCAAAAACTGATAATTTTCTCTAAGTCTAGTAGAAAAGTTAACCCAGAGGTGTTAATAGTTTAATCGGCCTGAAGAAAGTTAATCAGGCATATTATATTGGGGGAATTCAGAACAGGCCACCCCAGAATGTGCCACTTTGGCATGTGAATTATTTTGACCTGAAGGTAAATAAAGCCCAGCAGACTCAGGAAAAACTTTTTATCTCCCTCTTAGCTGCCTAAAAGAAATGAGACAGGGAGGCTGTACAGGGAGGAGAGCTATTACCAGAAGACTTTTTCATCTGAGAGACTTACCTGCACAGCAGGGAAACATTTGTTTCCCAAACATTTGCTCTTCTCGTCTTCCTGTGAACTGGCTTCCTCCCCTTTGAAGCCTGACCCCTATCCTTTCCTTAGCTCAGGATGGTATATAAGCCTCAATTGCCTGGCTGCTTTGGGTCTCACATCTTTGTGTGGTTCCCTTACAAGCTTAATCAAAATTGTTTTTCTTTTGTTAATCTCTTTTATTAGGGGGGTGGAGGGGTCTCAGCCAAGAACCTAGAAGGGTAGAGGGAAAATTGTTTTTCCTCCCCTACAATATTCACTATTTTACGTAGTCCTTTCCTGTCCAAGTATTGAAATCCCTGTTCCTCAAATACACTTTGAACTAGGTCTCATTGCCATAACTGAGGTTCCCACAGTTATGAGTTAAATGAGGCATTAACTGAGTTGTATTGGAAAACAGCCACACTCATTTGTTTACATATTGTCTGTGGCTGCTTTTGTGACATAAGACAGACCCAATGGTCTGCAAGGCCTAAAATATTTACTCTCTGGCCTTTACAGAAAAAGTTTGCCAGCCCCTGAGCTAAATAAAACTTTGATACCTGCTCCTGAACTACTGTGAAAATTTTGCTTTTCAACATCAGCTAATGATGGTGGACTCGCTGGAGCCCTCTGGTCCAGCTGAGGGGTTCTGTACAGACTCTGGCTCCGTGGGTCTGAAGGGGGGCCCGAGACTCTGCACCCTAACAAGCTCCTGAGTGATGCTGATGTTAGAGGTCCGAGGGACTTAGTTTCCTCACCTATAAAATGGAGATGATAAAAATCTGTATCATGGGGTTGTTGTGAGCATGAAATGAAGCAATGTACACTTATACCTACTCCCACCCCTTTCAAGCTATACCTATTTGAGCAAGTTACTCAATGTCTTGGATCCTGTAAGTAAGGATAATAATAATTATACCCACTTCATAAGGCTGCTGGAAGACATAAATGAGATAATATATGAAAAGTAGCCAGACCAGAGCCTGGAACATAATAAGTGCTCAGTAATGTAAGATACTATTATAATTACTATTATTCTTATTGTTACATATGGTGTCTGATGCATAGAGATATTCTGTCAGCATTAGTTCCCTCTCTGTCCTCTCACCCCTATTCCTCCGTTTAGTCCCTTCTGTTGATTTCTACTGTGTCCAATTACAGCCCTCTTCAGGGATGCTGATTTAGAAATACCCAAACCCCGTCCAGAGGGCACCACACAAACAGGGACCCCAAAGGACCTTGGGCATGCACTGCAGTGCCCAGGCCCATCTGCCCACCCCTTTCAGGTGGCCTGGTGGCAGAACGCCTCAGGACTTGCCTTCCCACCTCTTGGAGCACAGAGGCTCTCAGGGTTCCTGGACATTTTTACTTTGCAGCACATTAATCTATGTGGCACCAAGTTTACTTTTCTGAGGACACCATTTGGGACAATATACAGAAAGCCTGAGAAGTCATTTCTCTTTGGCAGCAGTGCCCTCCATAACAAAGCTAATGATCCATGAAATGCATCTGGATTTTGTTTCAGGTTTCTTTTAGCTTCTTTGGGGTTTAAGTACTGGCAGGAACTGCCTTCCGAGAATTGTTTAGGAAACCTTAATTTCTGGATTTAGGGTGGTGTTTACAGTTATAGCTTTGCCTGACATGACCAAATTAGGACCAGTCTTGCCCACATGGGTGGACTGGCCACCATTAGTCTCTATCCATCCTGTGGCCACCTTATCTCCAGGCCTGCAGATGACACAGTCACTGGTCACGGCATGCCTTACACGTAGGAGAGCAGGATTGAGTGTGCATGAGGTATGTTTTCTCCGATAAGCCAGTATCCACAAATCCAGTATAGATACCACGTCTGTGTGATCAGCTCATGGGACGCCAGCTTGTTTTGTTGTGAGAAAATTCTGTCCAAATAAACACACTGCTAGGACTAACATTCCCAACCAACAGGACCTAGAATGAAAGGTGAAGATTCGGGGTATCTATAGACAACAAGCAAATGAAACACAAAGGGAGGAGTGACAATAACTAAAGACATTGAACACCTATTCTTTGCCAGGCACTGTGTTATTTGGGATCATTTAGTCTTTAAGAAAATCTATGAAAAACATATTTTCCCTCCCCAGGCTCCCCCTCCCTGCCTTGCTTTTGGGAAAAAGGGGGGGGCAGTGGAGGCCCAGCAGAGAGGCTGGGAAGCTGAGAAGGCAACTGCTGTGCTAGGGAGATAGTCAGGTACAGGGGAATTGGGGTGGAGGGGGGGAGAAAGGAAGGAAAAAAGAAAAAACTATATTGAGAATAAAGGGAGCCAGTTTTCTTGCTGTTGAAGACGAGATTTACCAAAATGGCAAGAGGGAAGCCTGGAAATAACCGTGAGGTGCTGGACTGAAATTGAAGGTATCAGTATGAACTCTTTCGGAGAGATAGATAGATAGCTATTGAAAGAGAGACAGGTGTGTGTGTGTGTGTGTGTGTGTGTGTGTGTGTGTGTGTGTGTGTGCAGATACATGCATACATGTATATACATACATAGATATAAATATATTTTCAGATTTATCAGAGGCTCTAGTAGTAAGAACATACCAGTGGTAATGAGCACACTTGCTGCTTAGATCTCAGTTTCGAATATTAAGAGGAACCAGGGCTCCTTGGGGAAATGGCTGGTTCCAGGTCTGGAGCAGGGAATGCACAAGAGAGCCTGGGGCATCTTATTGCAGGTAAAGTAGGTGTGGGGACAGAGCCCCAGAAAGCAGTTTCCAGGCTCTCAGCCTCACATAGAAAGCTGCTGGCTTAGGTAGTAAATGGCCATCAAGTGTGATTGGATGGCCATCAGCTGTGGCTAGTTGGCCGTCAGTTGTAACCAGTAAGCCATTGGCCACTAATATAACTGCTGTGGCTACGCTAGCAGAAAAATGGGGGCTAGCAAGAAGATGGTGGCTGAGCTAGCAAGAGCGGATTGCAGAGAGGCGGATGCTGTCAGCGAGAATATAGTGGTATGACTCCCCCATCTGTGGCTCCATGGGTGTTCCTGTTTGGCCTCATGTCCTGCGTTCTTATGTGGGGAGCGCGGGAGCTGAGACCCTGCAAGCCACCCCGCATGACACCTGTGTTCTTGTGCAGGGAGCGCGAGTAGAGACCCTGCATGGCACCCTGCATGACACATGGCGCAGGGAGCAGGGTCTCTCGCATGACAAATGGTGCAGCGAGCAGGGTACGGTGCCGGCCAAAGCTCTCCGAAGGGCAGTGGAGCAGTTTGTGCATATGAACACTCAGTCTCAGGAAGACCAGGAGGAGCAGCTGCCGGAGAGCTGGACCCCCGTGGAGGGGTGGAAAGACATGGACGATTCCCCAACCAGCAGAGGCCAGAGAAAGCAAAGGTTGTTGCGGCCCTGTGGTCTGGGAAGTTCTTGCTGAGGCAGCCCGGATGCGGGACTTGTCCCAGGAGGAAAGGCTTGCTGAGTCCTCTGTGGGAGATGAGGGTGAGGTCAAGGTCTTCCCTTACCCCCAGGACAGCCCTGGTGAATGACTATGGACTATGGGGAATTGTCTTCTATCCCTAATTTAATGGACAGCTTGACTGTTTTCTTGGGAACGTACCACCATGTAGTGGAACTGGTGGATGTTTGCTTTTGTGTCTTGACCGGCCGCCATCGAGAATATTAAGCACCTTGACTGTGAGTCGCTGTTGTTCCAGCATGTACCCTGAGAGGCCCAGAGAGAGTGGCAGTGCCCTGAGAGCCCTGGCTGAGTCCAGGAAGTCTGGCTGTGCCCAGAGACAGTGGCAGTGCCCTGAGAGCCCTGGCTGAGTCCAGGAAGTCTGGCAGTGCCCTGAGAGCCCTGGCTGTGTCCAGAGAGCCTGGCTGTGTCTAGGATATTGCATTCACCTCCTGGCACAGGGCCCCTCGTGGAAGACGCTTCTTGCATAGATTGTGAGGCGAGACCCTGTAGGGGTGGAGTGTGGGGACAGAGCCCCAGAAAGCAATTTCCAGGCTCTCGGCCTCACATAGAAAGCTGCTGGCTCAGGTAGTAAATGGCCATCAACTGTGATTTGATGGCCATCAGCTGTGGCTAGTTGGCCGTCAGCTGTAACCAGGGGGCATTGGCCACTAATATAACTGCCGTGGCTACACTAGCAGAAAATGGGGACTAGCAAGAAGAGGTGGCTGAGTTAGCACGGTGGATTGCAGCTAGCAAGTGAGGTTGGTTGGCAGAGAGAGAGTGGACATCAGGTTGTGGATAGTGTGGCTCCTGCTTCCTGGGTCTCCAACCCAGTCGCCAGCGGGACTGTAGTGGTATGACTCCCCTATTTATGGCTCCATGGGTGTTCCTTTTTGGCCTCACCATATCCTGCGTTCTTAGGTGGGGTGCGGGAGCTGAGATCCTGCATGGCACATGGCACAGCGAGCAGGGTGTGATGTCCACTGAAACTCTCCAAAAGGTAATGGAGCAGTTTATATGTATGAATGCTCAGTCTCAGGAAGACCAGGAGGAGCAGCTGCCGGGGAGCTGGGCCCCGGTGGAGGGGTGGGAAGATGTGGACGGTTCTCCAACCAGCACAGGCCAGAGAAAGCGAAGGTCGTTGCAGACCTGTAGACTGGGCAGTGCTTGCTGAGGCCCTCACCCCTAGATTGGGGAGGACTTGGAGCCCTTGCCCTGCAGAGAGGGCACACATTGTGAGGCTAACGCACAGCCCTGGCGAATGACTGTGGACTATGGGGAATCGACTCCATCCCTAATTTAATGGACTGCTTGACTGTTAGCTTGGGAACGTACCACCATGTAGTGGAACTGGTGGATGTTTGGCTCTGGCTGTGCCCAGAGAGGGTGGCAGTGCCCTGAGAACCCTGGCTGAGTCCAGGAAGTCTGGCTGTGCCCAGAGAGAATGGCAGTGCCCTGAGAGGTCCTGGTTGTGCCCGGGGAGACTGGTAGTACCTCTAAGAAGCCCAGGAAGTCTGGCTATGCCCAGAAGGACTGGTGATGCCCTGAGAAACCCTGGCTGTGTCCAGGATATTGCATTCACCTCCAGGCTCCTCGCACAGGGCCCCTCGTGGAAGTTGCTTGTTGCGTAGATTGTGAAGGGAGACCCTGTAGAGGTGGTGTGTGGGGACAGAGCCAGGAGTGCAGTTTCCAGGCTCTTGGCCTCACATGGAAAGGTGCTCACTCAGGTAGTAAATGGCCATCAACTGATTGGATGGCTATCAGCTGTGGCTAGTTGGCCGTCAGCTGTCACCAGTGAGCCATTGGCCACTAAAATAACTGCCGTGGCTACACTAGCAGGAAAATGGGGGCTAGCAAGAAGATGGTGGCTGAGTTAGCACGGCAGATTGCAGCTAGCAAGTGAGGTTGGTTGGCAGGCAGAGAAGTGGACGGTAGGTTGTGGATAGTTGGGCTCCTGCTTCCTGTGTCTCCAACCCAGCCATCAGTGAGACTGTAGTGGTATGACTCCCCTATCTATGGCTCCGTGGGTGTTCCTTTTTGGCCTCACCATATCCTGCGTTCTTATGTGGGGAGTGGGACCAGAGACCCTGTATGACACCCTATATGATACCAGAAACTATGTGTGACACAGAGTGTTTGTGATGGGGGATGATTTACTGCACACTTAACAATACACCTTCTCTCAACCGTAGCTCATACCTGACTGACTGCACAGAAACTTGTCACACACTGTTACTAAGGTTCCATGTGCCACTTCCCATGTTGAAGATCCGTGCCTTTCTGTTGGATGGCACTCGGCAGCAGCATTCAACTTATTTGTTGATCATAACAGAAAGGCTCCATGTCACACATCGATTCTGGTATGGCAATTGCTGTCAAAAACATTACGGTGTATCCTCATCAACGTTATTCACCAGATCTGGTGCTGTGCCACCTCTGGCTCTTCCCCAAAGTCAAAATGAAAGATAAATGTTTTCAATTGATTCAGAATATCGAGGCAGCCACAACAGCGCAACTAAAGACACTCACCAAAGAGGACTTCCAGAACTGCTTCAGAAAGAGGCAAGAATGATGGGATAAGTGTGTTCGAAGAGAGTGGGAGTATTTTGAGGGGGATTAATGGCAATGTGTCTTTTACTGTAATAATTTTTTTAAACATTCACTGTAGTTTTTGATCACTCCTCATATACAATGATGTTTATAGCAGTGTTGTTTGCAATAGCATAAACCTGGAGATCGTCCAAATGTCTCTGGGCTCAAACATGGATACATAAATTGTGGAAAATAGCTACTATATATGCTTGGAATACAGTAGTGAAAATTAATGAAGTGCAGCCATGCTCTTCAACACTGATTATCACTTCAGTCCTTTACAAAATGATGTACTTTAATAACGTTCAGCTTTTGCTTTCAAAAAGCAGGTTTTATGTCTTGTTATTTGTCAGCATTTCAAGTTGTGATAACAGAACGGGTTGGTGATGGAAACTGGGCTCTGAGTCACCGGCGAGGGAGGGGCTTCATAGAGTTACGCCAGGGACACTTAAAATAAAATGCACTGGGCACAAATCTACAATGTGTAGATTTTCCACTTGCTACTTCCTCTTCCCCTCACCTTTATCACGAGCAGTGTCACCTTTTACTGCCGTCCTGTGTTTGGTAAGAAGCGGCGCGTCCCTGGGCCGGTCCCGGCACTGAGCTCCCCAGCCCCAGCTAATCTCTGATGACAACAACCACGGGGACGCCCAGCTCCCACCCCTTTCGCCTCTCGGGTTCTCGTAAGACTTTGACCTTCACAGGTGGCGCAGGATTCCCTTTCAGTTCCCCTTTGCGCTCTCATCCAAACTCGCAAGTCTGACCAGGCCTCGTCACCCTGTCACTTCACACCCTGGGACTTCGAGCCAACACACCTTCAAGCGACCTGACTGCTGCAAAAGCAAAGAAGACCGCGCAATACCGGCCTCAAACGATCTATCGCCTAGCGCGTCTCACCCCGCAGCCCCCCCCCCCCCAGGGGCAGGGCCCCCCCCCCAGGGGCAGGGCCCCCCCCCAGGGGCAGGCGCCCCCCCCCAGGGGCAGGCGCCCCCCCCCAGGGGCAGGCGCCCCCCCACCGGCAGCCCCCCCCCCCAGGTCCATCTTTGCAGCAACGTCATAAACGCGCCCGGAAGTGGCTGCGGGGCTTCGACGTCATCTGGCTGCGGCGGGTTGACCTTTGCTCTACAGCTGCTGGGAGTTGGCGGGGTGGGGGGGGCGGAGGATCTGGGGCTAAGATCATGCCTAACAGGGAGAGGTCTTCAGGGCAGCAGAGGCCGCTCGGCTTGGGATGAAAGAAGCAGGGCAGATGCAAAATCTGGAGAGCGCGGGGGCCCAGCGGTCAGTCAGCACCCAGACGGGCAGCATGACCGGTGAGTGTCTCGGACCCCGCTCCCCCCGCCGCCCCCTCTCTGTCTGCCCTGTGCCTTTGCAGCGGTTCAACTCCAGGGTCCCCGCCTTCCTCTTCGCTTGCAGTTCTGCCCCGAATGTGCCACCGCGCCTTCCTGGCGCGTCCCTGCCTCAGTGCCTTGCAACCCCTGGCCTGGCTGCACCTACTATTGAAGTCGCGCTCACTGCCCCCCCCCCCCTTGCTTTTCCTCCCTGGACCTAGAGCTGGGGTTTCGGGGATTGACGAGCCTGAAAATTCCCCAAACCGTGCTTTTGACTTGATTTCCAAATTAACCGCACGCGACGTTTTCTTATGTTTCAACTGCTTTACTCGCCAAGGCCACCGAATTTTTAGTACCGTGTTCTAACCACTGCCCTTGTTGCAACGCCGCAGCCCGAGAAAAGCTTACTCCGATTGTTCCCGTAGCTAGTACCTTTTTCTTCCCCTGCTGTGTGAGGGCTGGAGAAAGACGACCCAACTTTGGAAAGTGCTGGAAGAAGTCGTTGCAGTGAGGTTGTAGCCAGTGTCCTGCCAAGGAAGCGCTTTGATTCTCTTGTCCTCTTATCCTTTTTCTCTTCTGCCTCCTAAACCAGCTGAACTAAAGTTGAAGCACCCTAGTGGCATTGAGCTTAGTTCCTGTTTTCATCATTAATAAAATTTTAAAGTGTCTGCCCTCTCTTTCGTAGGTCAAATACCAAGGCTTTCTAAAGTCAACCTTTTCACTCTGCTCAGTCTCTGGATGGAACTCTTCCCAGCAGCAGAAGCCCAAAGACAAAAATCTCAGGTATAGTTTTTCCTCAGATAATTTTAACCACTTAAAAAATTAATGGTGTAAAATTTGATTTTATTGCTTCAGGATGCGTCACACTTAAAAACAAACTCAAAAATCTTACAATTTGCAAAATATCTTTGCGGTTTGTTGTGATATTTGTAACTCCCAGCTCTAACAGCTCATCTTTCCAGTCTAAAAATAGAATAGTTATTTTCTCCAAGTGTACCATTGTTTATCAGGGATTAATGGTATTTATATGTTGATTTGGTCAACCAGATTATTATCTATACCACCTAATTTATCACTCAATTGTATACTGTTGGCATTTCATCTGGGTAGTTTTTCCCCTCTCCCACCGAACTGTAAATTACTTGAAGATAGAGACCATGTTTTATCTTACCTCGTGTAGCCCTTAGCGTCTACTGTTGTAATTAGTAATCTATGAATGCTAATTGGTTTCTTGTTCCACGTAAGCAGTCCTTTTTTTGGATGTCACGAGATGATCGAAACAGGTTCGGAATGTATAGTAAGAATAATCATAAAAGCTAATGTATTAGAAGTATGTACACCCTACATCTTTTCTTTCTCCTACCCTTGGGGTGGCACGGTGCTGTGTCCTCATCATTTGCTTGGATTGGCATGGTGCTAGGGTCTCACCATTTTGATTTGGTAGATTTGGAAGTTTAGAGTGCTGTCATTAATTTTTAGGGGGCCAAAATCATATTATGGAAAATTGTATTAGGTTAAATTAATCATTTAAGACACCTTTGAAAACAGCAAAAAGGGGGAAATTACCCATGGTTTCTCACCATTCTAACATCTCTTTTAACATTTTGATGCTTTTCTTCAGTCTTTTTTAAAGCATAGGTTGTTTTTTTCGCTTATAAAATTATAATTGTACTCTGCATATGCTTATTGAAGTATCCAACTTGCCAATATTCTGCTGAAAGGTAGCTTCAGATTTTCCACAGAAAGACTTGTGAACCCTTAGATTCCCGTAGTACTCTTATGAGGTCATTCATAGCCATCCTCTTTCCCTTTTTTCTTTTTGATGTCTTCTATACTGTGAATGAAGTTGTGTGCTTGGCTCTGGAGATACAAAAAGAAAAGACGTAGTCCTTACTTTCTCATAGGGACCAAACATAGGCATTTAAACAATTAAGATACTAGGTGGTAGAGTCAACTCTTATAAAATATAAGCAGAGATGCTACCAAGACTGAAGACTGAGGACCAGACTCTAAATGGGGAAGTGAGAGAAAGATTCACAGGATAGGTTGCATTTGCACTGAGGCGTGAAGAATGAGTTGATATTTGCTGTTACGTAGTACATGCAGAGCCAGGGAGGAGCTCTGAGACTGAAAGTCTACCTCCGGAAGTGGAAGGCAGGGGAAGACCGAAAAAAGAAGCTGGCTACTGCAGTCTGGTAATTAACAGAGTTTATTAAGGGAGACTTACATACAAGGCATGTCTTGGGTGGCTGCAATACAAAATGGATCTCCGCACCACTTGGCAGGCACCAGAGAATTCCACAGAGTAAAGGGGTGGATACCATGTTTCCCCCAAAATAAGACCTAGCTGGACAGTCAGCTCTAATGTGTCTTTTGGAGCAAAAATTAATTTGAGACCCCGTCTTATTTTACTATAAGACCCGGTCTTATGTAATATAATATAAGACCGGGTCTTATATTAATTTTTACTCCAAAAGATGCATTAGATCTGATTGTTCAGCTAGGTCTTATTTTCAGGGAAACACGGTGGTCACGTGTTTGAGTACATGGATGCTACTGTATATGGCTGATCAGGAGCCAGCACATAGCAGGAGGCAGGAGAGGGGCGCTGACTTATGTCAGAATGAACGTTAGTTACCATCAGACAGTCTCTAAGGTGAGGGATGGGGGGCGGGGGCGGGAGGGAGGGTTGCAGAAAGCAACCTCTGTTGTGGCCCAGGTCCAGCTTTCAGTAGACAGTAGTCATGTCATGGAACAGTCTCGCTCATGTACATTTGCCAAGCCAAGGGACTGCATATGGAAAAGTGAGGAGTGAGAGAATTTGTGGTCCACATGTCAGAGGGTGAAGTTGGGTGGAGGGAAGATACTGAAGATGAGTTTGGAAAGGTATACAGGAATCAGAGCATTAAAAAAAAAAAAAAAATTATACCTTTCTAGGGAGTTCAGATTGTATCCTGTAATTATTGGGATTGTGTTGAAGAATTTTGATAGGGACTTAGAGAATTCACCATTTTTACATTAACGCTTAATTTTTTTAGAGCAGTTTTTGATTTCCAGTAAAACTGAGGGAACAGGACACAGATTTCCCATGTACCACTGCCCCCACATGTGAATAGCCTCACCCATTATCCACATTCCCCCAGACTGATACATTTGTTACAATTGGTGGACCAACATTGGTATATCCTAATTACTCAAGGGCTGTAGTTTACATTAGAGTTCACTCTCTGTGTTGTACATTCTGTAGATTTGGACAAATGTATAATGACATGTATCTGTAATTATGGTGTCATACAGAGTGTTATCATTGGCCTAAAAATTCTGTGTGCTCTACTTATTCATTCCTCCCCAAACCCTCACCCGCTATTATTATTTTGTTGTTGTTTTTACTGTCTCCATGATTTTCTCTTTCCCAAAACTCATATAGTTGGAATTACACAATATGTATCCTTTTCAGATTGGCTTCTTTCATTTAGCAATATGTATTTGTAAAGTTTCTTCATGTCCTTTCATGGCTTAATAAGTCATTTCTTTTTAGCGCTGACTGTATCCCAGTTTATTTATCCATTCACCTGCTTGATTGCTTCAAGTTATGGCAGTTATGAATGAAGCTGCTATAATCACCTGTGTGCAATTTTTTGTGTAGACATAAGTTTTCAACTCCTTTGGGAAAATACCAAGAAGCATGATTGCTGGAGTGTATGTTAAGTTTTGTAAGTGTATATAGTTTTGTAAGAAACCTCCAAACTGTCTTCCAAAGTTGCAGTATCATTTTGCAATCCCAGCAGCAAAGAATGAGAATTCCTCTTGCTGCATATACTCTCCAGCATTTGGTGTTGTTAGTGTTCTGTATTTTGGCCATTTTAATAGGCATGTAGTGGTATCTTATTGTTGTTTTTCATTTGCATTTCCCTGATGACATGTAATGTGGGGCATCCTTTCATATGCTTATTTGCCATCTGTATATCTTCTTTGGTGAGGTATCTGTTAAGGTCTTTGGCCCATATTTTAGTTGTGTTTTCTGTTTTATTGTTGAGTTTCAAGAGTTCTTCGTATAGTTTAGATAACCTTTCATCGAAAGTTTCTTTTTGCAAATATTTTCTCTCAGTCCGTAGCTTGTCTTCACATTTTCTTGACATTGTCTTTTGCAGAGCAGTTTTTAATTTTAATGGAGTCCAGCTCATCAGTGATTTCTTTCATGGATCATGCCTTTGGTGTTGTATTTAAAAAGTCATGGCCATACCCAAGGTCGTCTAGGTTTTCTTCTATGTTATCTTTTGAAATTTTGTAGTTTTGCATTTTACATTTAAGTCTGTGATCCATTTTAAGTTAAATTTTGTGAAGGGAGTAAGATCTGTGTGTACATGGGGAGTTCACTTTTCATGATAAAATTATATCTCTTGGAATAGTTTTCTCTTCAAATTCCTATGTGAAATGTTTTCTAAATACTAAAACATGATTAAAAATATTATGCATTCTTATTCGCTACTTGTCAACCACACCCCCAACCCCACCCTGGTCTACATATTATTAATGGTTTTGAGAAAGCTCTTTATTTTCTTCATGGTTTTGAAGTCCTTTTATTCTGTCTACTTCTTGATAGCTTAGCATTATTTTCTGTAAGTAGAAGATTTTCAGGCTGTCAGGTGTTTTTGGTTTATTTTTGTTTTGTTTTGCAAATAAAATTCATCTTGAAGAGACAGACTAGAAGTAAATGTTTAGAAACTTAAGACTTTTTAAACACGCATTTTAAAAGCTGGGCTTGTTAGTGTCAAGGGGAAGAAACTTCCCTCTGCCCTCTTAGGTTCTTTCAACTAGCCTAATAATCAGATAGGCATGAGACGGGTTAACAAGAGAAGTTGACCAAATTTAATTACACATGTGTATGGGAACCCCACATAGATGAGAGGTTCAGAGACAGGGAAGAAAAATGAGGCATATATGATATTCTCAGTTAAGGATGAGGTAAGACGCCTCAGGGCTTCAGAGGGGAGAAAGGTCATTCTCAGGATGATAAGAGCAGATGTTAAGTAATTAGAAGTTTGCCCTGCCCTATAGATTGGTCATGAAAAGTTATTTGTGGTGTTAACTTTTATTATGGGCAAGTCCCCTATATTAAATTCTTTAAGGGTGAGGTAAAAGTTTCTTGTGAGCCCGCAAGGTCTCAATTGCCTTCAGCTGAAAATAATTTACATGCCAAAGTGGCATATCTTGGAGAGGACTGTTCTGAACCCCTCCCTGCATTAGAGATTAAGTATTAATTTTGAAGAAATTTTTTTTACTATCAAAATTTGATCTCATTTTAATTTTTATATATATTAGTATACTGTACCTATATATTTATATCTATATCTATATTTATCTATCTATCTATCTATATATATAATGTATCAAGAGTACATTCTATGCTGAAATAAAGTTCTTTTTGACAGGTACATTAAATTAATAAATAATTCCTGTGTTAATTGCACATGGTGTTCATAGGGTTAAGATTTTTACCCCATTAACAGAAGGAAAATGTTCTTTAAGCTAAACTAATGTTTGTTTCACTTAAGTTCTTTGTTCTGCTTTTGCTATACAAAGTAAATCACAGAAACTCTAAGATTCAATTTGACATATGATTGTATTGGAAACATTGCTTTTGACGCTTTAACAACTTTATTGTCTTTTTAAAATACAATAAGTTTATGTGTTACCAAAGTAATATATATTTTTTTAATTAAAGTTTATTGGGGTGACAATTGTTAATAAAGTTACATGATTTCAGGTGTACAATATATATGTTTATTATTTATAAAATGGACAGAAGAAAAATATTCCTCATAATTCTGCCACCTAGAGACAACTGACATTTTTGTGCTATTTCTCAATCTTTTTTCTCTATTCCCTTTACTCATTTGAGATCACTTAATTCTGGATCCTGCCTCTTTCACTGAGCATAGGAAAATGCTTATGCTATAATACTATTATAAACATTGGAGCGGCAACGTAGTCTAATGGTTGAAGAGTAGCCAGTGGTTTTGTAGTTAGCCCCCCTGGGTTCAAACCCTCTGCCTCTTACTAGTTGTGTAAACTTGGGTAAGTTACCGTACCTCTCTGTCAACTTCCTCATCTGTAAAATGGAATGTTACTAGTACATACTACATGGGGCTTTTATGAAAAATTAATGATTTCGTATTTGTAAAACTGTTAGTGCCTGGCACATACTATGTGCTATATGTATTTGTTAATCATTTTAATGATTGCATGACACTCCTTTGTATCAATGTACCATGTCTATTCCATTGTTACTGGCCATTTCAACTGTAATTTTTAACAGCCTTAGTGTATTGTTAACTAACAACCTTTCTAAATACAGTAGTCCCCTGTTACCCATGGTTTTACTTTCTGCGGTTTCAGTTACCCTCAGTCAACTGAGGTTCAAAAATACTAAGTGGAAAATTCCCATGAAAAACAATTTATAAATTTTAAATTGCGCGCCATTTTGAGTGGTGTGATAAAATCTTGTGCCATCCTGCTTCATGCTGTCCGGGATATGAATCCACGCTGTATGTGCACTCTGCCCACTAGTTACTTAATAGCAATCTCAGTTATCAGATCGACTGTTGCAATATCACAGTACTTGTGTTCGAATAAACTTTATTTTACTTAATGCCATATTCACATAACTTTTATCACAGTATATTGTTATAATTGTTCTATTATTAGTTATCGTTGTTAATCTCTTACTGTGTCCAATTTATAAATTAAACTTTGTCATAGGTATTATGCATAGGACAAATCGGTAGATACCGGGTTTGGTACTATCTGCCGATTCAGGCATCCACTGCAGATAAGAGGGGACGACTGTATAACTGATATTAGATTTTCTATGTTGTCAAATAGATACAGTATACGGGTGCTCCTTGAGGAATTTTCAGTAAGGTATACATCAAGTATAAAAACTAATAATTTTAAAGAATCCAATCCAAAACTAAATAAATGATTGGAAGATAAAATATTGTTTATGAGACTTCTGGTGAAAAAAACCACAATTAGAAGTTTTGGAATAGAAATTAAGCACTGTTGAAAATGGCTGTCATTTAAAATTAATTATCTCTCCTATTCGTTCATCATTTTTCATTTAAGTTAAGTTAGAGTTATCTAAATTATCTGAATGTTACTTTAGTATAGGAATTAGAATAGCTGTACTGTTATCTCATTTTTCTCTACACATCACGTATTGTCCCTCTCCCAACTCTTCCCATTTTGTCTTTTACCTTATTTGCATGATTCAGGGGCTTACTGTACTATTCCAGAACAGAAGCACTGTAGCATAATGATTAAGACAATGGATTTGGGGCTCAGATCTTGGCTTACCCATTTATTAGCTGTGTGACCATGGTCAAGTTATTTAATCTCTCTCAGCCACAATTTTCTCATTTGTAAAATGGGAACAATAGTAGCTACTTTGAAAAGTTGTAAGGATTAAAGTTAATTTGGGGCTTGGTACATGGTGAACACCCCGTAAATGTTAGCTACTGTTACTATTTATCACTCATATAACCATGGTCACCACTGCTACCCTACACACGCCCACCGTTTTTGGCTACCAACATTATAACCTCTTCCACTTTCTGTTTTGCTTAAATAGAAACTTCATTCCCAGGACATTGCTTTTCTTGTAAACTTCTTAGAGGTCTTTCCTCTATCATCCAGCGTTTGTTTCATCATACTAAGACGTCAATATGCATGAAGACTGCCATTCCAATTTTCAAACTTTCTCAAACTTAATTACACATCCTACCTACTGTGGGGCTCACAGGATTCTGCTTTCCCACCCTGTTCTAATCACCGGCTCACTTCATTGTCACATTCCTGTATTCATAAATCCTGAACTGTCTCTGGTGGGCACATTGCAAGCGTTCAATAAATATTTGTTGAATTAATAAGTGAAGGAGTTTGGCCCCTGGTTCAAAACTTTCTACTTCAAGTTTTTACTTTTAGAGGAGACTTTTGGACATCCCTGTATTAGTATCCTGTTGCTACTGTAACAAATTACCCCAAAGTTGGTGGCTTAAAACAATACATGTTTGTTATCTTACAGTTCTGGAGGTCAGAAGTCCGAAATGGGTCTCACGGGGCTACAATCAAAATATTTGGCAGGCTGCATTCCTTCTGGAAGCTCTGGGAGGATCCATTTCCTTGCCTTTTTCAGCTTTTAGAGACTGCCCACATGCCTTGGATCATCAACCCCTTCCTCCATCTTCAAAGCCAGCAATGTCAGGCTGAGTCTTACGTTGCATCACTCTGGCACTGACTCCTGCCTCCCTCTCTCACTTGCAAGGACCCTTGTGATTACATTGGGCCCATCCACATAATCCAGGATAATCTCCCTACCTCAAGGTCAGATGATTAGCAGCCTTAATTCCACTGGCAACATGGTAGCATAACATGGCCACAGGCTCCCGGGACTGGGACAGGGAGGTCATTAGGGGACCATTTTTATCCCCACCATAGTCCATATTCTAATGCTTTTGCTACGTAGTTTTTTCCCAAGTCCAGTTCATTTTCCACTAGACCTGTTTGGCCCTTCTTAGCTAGGGCCACACTCTGGATTTTTCCATTGCTCAAAACTGCCCCAACTCTGAAATCTTAAACTACAGAATTTTATTTTCTGACCACAATTTTCAGTCCTTCTATGTTTTGGAAAAGTATGTAGAGCTCAGAATAAAAAGGCCTTGTTTATTAGGTTAAGTCGTCTGAACATGATCTGAGCAAAGCAGGAAGTCAGTGCAGAGTTTCATCAAGAAAAAAAAAATTGGTCCAAAGCCAAGGACACCAGCCTTTAAATGGGAAATATTGAATTAATTATGTCTTGCATAATAATCTTTTTCCCCCTTCATCTTCTTTTAATTAGGAAAAGGAGGAGGGAAAGCGTGGACCTATAGGAGATAATGAAGAGATGACCAGGGTATCTATGGACAAAAAACAGGTGAATTTTTATGATTAAAAAAAGACATATGTGCTTGAAATAAAACAAAAACAATGGTATAAAGTAGAAAAAAGTCCCTCTTATAAGCTAGTTTACTGTTCCCACTTCCAAAGGAGTTTCTTGTATATTCTTCTAAAAATTTTCTGTGCATTTATAAGACTGTACATGTCTCTTGTAAAACAACAACAACCCCCCCCCCAGATTATTCTAGAATATGCTACTACGTCTTGCTTTTTTTTTTTTTTTTTTTTTTTAATTTTCACATTTAACTCTTGACCCATTCCCATATTGGTTCATATGTGTTGAGAATCACTCTTCAATGATTCAAATTCCAACCCATCTTGCTGGTATAAAGAATGCAAGGCAGGCTGGCCCGGTGGCTCAGGTGGTTGGAGCTCCGTGTTCCTAACTCCGAAGGCTGCTGGTTTGATTCCCACATGGGCCAGTGGGCTCTCAACCACAAGGTTGCCGGTTCGATTCCCACAAGGGATTTTGGGCTGCGCCCCGTGCAACTAACAATGGCAACTGGACCTGGAGCTGAGCTGCGCCCTCCACAACCAAGATTGAAAGGACAACAACTTGACTTGGAAAAAGTCCTGGAAGTACAGACTGTTTCCCATAAAGTCCTGTTTCCCTTCCCCAATAAAATCTAAAAAAAAGAAGTGATTAAGATTGTAAATTTGGAAAAATAAAAAAAGAATGCAAGGCTCTAACTGCTCAGCCATTTCTCAGAGTTGTGTTTGTAACAAGTAACCTTAAGGGTTGAGGTAATGTCTTGCTCTGGGACAAAGAGTGGATTTGCTTACTGTTTGGGATAAAACTGTAGAATCCCCAAGCTTAGTGTTCCTCTCCTATAATAATATAACCGAGTCTATGTCCAGGAAGCCGTGTGGGCCCATCTGCATGACTCATGTGGGATTTGTGGGCAGGGGAACCATCACAAACATGGTCATGCTGCTTGCTGGGCTGTGAGTGATACAGTCTTCTGTCTGTGACCCAGGAGTTTCAAGTCTTCTGTCAGCATCCATGAAACAGTAACAGCCTACCTTAACCAGCATATAGGTAGGGTAAAATCAAAACCTAGACCTAACAAGATGAACCTTGTTCTTTTTAACATTGCATAGTATTTACTTGTTATTTTAATTATTTGCATTTTCCAGAGAGGTTCTGATTCATTGAGTATGGAGTAGAGATAAAACATGTATATTTTGAAAAAAGTTATCTTGATTCTGACGTATATTTCTGGAGATTTCCTGATTAGTTCTGAGAGTCAGATCCTAAAATGCCCAATAAGAATATAGAAATAATTTGTCTCAGAGTAGTTAGATGTTTTTAATTATAAGAAAAGCAAAGGTAAAAAAGCAGTGACTCTCCATTTAAGTAAATATACTAGTTCATATACAAAACAGATGGCCCTCTTTTGCCGATGTGTTAATGTAAAACTCTGTGAGTAGGGTTACATAGACGACTTGCCAAGATATTTAGTGAAGTAAAGCAAAATCAGGATCCAGAACAGTGACTCACTCAGAAGATGCAGTCTTCTGGGAATTTCTGGGAGTTGGCAGTAAGTAGAAGTGCCGAAATGGAATGCAACTTAGGCTTTTGTTTATTTTAAGTTTGGGATGGAAAAAATCTTTGTCTCAAATTTGATATTTTGGCCTTAGCTAGAAGCAAAATGAAAAAAAAAATATATTTTCTGAGGTAAAAAGGACTCTAGACAAAAAAGTGATAAATAAATTTGGCCTAATAAAGAATAAATTGATGAGTATGCTTCCCATTTATTAGGAACAGTTTTCTAAAAAGTCTTCGTGGTCAGGATTTCTGGCCTTATTTCTGTCCACTTAACTGCTTGGAACATCTGAAACTAAAATCATTCAATTGCAGCCATTTCAGTTGGTCACCATTGGTTCAGTTTAATAAAAATGAGCTCTAGCATACTGAGATCTTTTGATAAGGCCTCATCACTTCTTTTCCAAACTTACAATTAAAAAAAAAATCTTGCTGGAAGTGTTCAGAAGTAGATACTAACATACTTTGAGGAACATAAAACTCTAAAAAGTTTTGGGATAGGCAGGGGAAAGGGTTCACAGATTTAAGGTAAATTTAAAGCTTATTTTAAAAGCCAATATAGGTAGATCTTTCATATTCTATAGATACATTTTTGGATATAAATATTACAAATGAAAATTTTGTATTCCTTTTAAATGTTATATTTTAGGAGGTGGTTGGTTAACTCAGAAATGGAATTCTATAAAATCTCATCTATTCCTTTTTAGGCATTTCACAAAATATTCTCCATAGTATCAAATATTTATACTCATAACTGACACTGAAATTTGACTATTTTAGTTAATATAACTTTAGTCTGATCTGTAAAGTGATTTTGGATGTGTCCTATTGAGAATAACCATAGAGTAAAATTCCTTTGAAAAGGAGTAGAGAATAATAGATACCCTATTCTCAGCCCAAGTTCCCCTTACATTGTAACAGTGGGTTCCAAACCCAAGGATCAGGTTTACTTTCCTTATTTTAGTCTGTGAAAACAGCCTAGACTATGTTGTGCCTTACACAGAACTGATTTGCCCTTTAGTCTGTTTCATCTGATGGTAATATTGTTACACTAGCTTTTTTTACTAGTTATCTGTATAATTTAGGACACTTTAGGGTTAAAGTAACAACTCTGCATTCCAGGCAGTTCCCAGCCTCCAGGGTTCAAAAGCAGAGTTAGCCCAATCTACTAGCAATGGGTGAGAAACTGCTAAGATAGTTCAAGTTTACTGCTCTGGCTTTGAGTTCTCTCTTCCTTTCTAACACCTGAAAGTATATCTTCCATTCTTTTGAGCTCGACTATGCATTTAAAAACCTTTTTTAAATTATAAATAATGTATGTATTTGTGGGAGGTGGCACTTAACCACATTACTCTAGATTGCCATAGTGCTACAAATTGGTAGAGGCAGTTTTTCGAAAGAAGTTGATAATTACCTCTATTTTAATTAGTATTTAAACCATGTTAAAATTTAAGACAACCTCTGCTTTAGTTCTGCCTTTTACCATCTGTGAGTCATGTAAACTTTCTGGGCTTCTCTTATTCATGTGTGAAATCACAGAGTTTTTCAAATTTTTCTTTATGACCATCTGGAAGTTTCATAGTAAATAGTACTAGACTAGATGCTGTAAGGAAAAGCACATTGACTTAATTCTTGCCCTTTATTAGGTCAAAATGTATTCATTTTTAACTATGACAAATTAATGATGATTAAATGCTTAATTGTTTGGTTAAGAAACCCTAGATTTAGAACATTTCTGGTATAAACATGAAACATTGAGGAAAATTTTGGGACCTAATGAAAAATGTGCTTTTGTTAAACTGTGTTTGGATAAAGAAGTAAACAAAATTTTTATTTTATTAATCAAGTATAATCCCTGATATGATGACACTAATAAGTTATTATTTTGTATCTTAATGTAGGTGAAGAAAACTGGTCTTGTGGTGGTGAAAAACATGAAAATTGTTGGTCTTCACTGTTCAAGTGAAGATTTACATGCTGGGAAAATTGCTCTTATAAAACATGGGTCAAGGCTGAAAAACTGTGATCTTTATTTTTCCAGAAAGCCATGTTCTGCTTGTTTGAAAATGATAGTAAATGGTAAGTGCAGATAAGACTTTGTTGGGGGTTACTAATGTTTATCTGAGAACAGTCAGTGCAAACATGTTGCTTAAATTACCACAGAGATAATTTAGAAATTTAAAAAGATATCTGAAGACAGTTTGATACACTCTAGGAAGAATCAAGAAAGCATGGATTCTGGTCTCAGTTCTGTACTCAGAATTTTACGAGTACTAACTACTTAGATGATGCTTCAGATATTAGTAGACTAATGTTAGCTCCTATAACAAATAAAACGCCAAAATTTCAGTGGCTTAATATACTAGACGTTTATACCTCTGTACAATAGCATACCCTTATCCATGGGGGATGCGTTCCAAGACGCCAGTGAGTGCCTGAAACCACAGATAGTACTGAGCCCTATATATATTACGTTTTTTCCTACGCATGCATACCATTTCACCTGAAGGAAGCAGCTTCTCTTTAGCATATCTGAATTTCCAGCATCACAACTCTTGTGCTTTGGGGCCACTGTTAAGTTAAAATAAGAGTTACTTGAATGCAAGCACTGTGATAGATACTATGATTCTGCAACAGTCAAACTGATAACCTAAGTGGCTGCTGAGTGACTAATGGGCGAGGAGCATGCCCAGTGTGGAGATGCCGGACAAAGGTGCTTCACATCGGGGTGGAATGGAATGGGATGGGGAGGGATTTCATCACGCCAGTCAGAATGGTGCACAATTTAAAACTTATGAATTGTTTATTCTGCAATTGTCCGTTTAATATTTTTGGACCATACTTGACTGTGGGTAACTGAAACCACAGAATGCGAAGCTGCGGGTAACGGGGGACTACTGTAATAGCCAAATGCAGGTGTTGCTAAGCAGCGGGCAACTTTCTCCATGTAGTTGATTGGAGAGTGAGGCATCTTCTGTCATATTGCTGCCGTCATCCCTAGGGCCTGAGTCCTCTGCATCCAGACTGAGCAAGAGAATAGAGAAGGCATACCTGCTCGTACAAATCCTGGCCTGGAAGTCACACACATCATTTCTGTTCATATCCATTGTGGAGCTGTAGTTCTGGCTGGGCAGCTGCTTCCCAATGACTACTCTGCACTTTGGAAGAAGGAGCACAAATTATTAATGTGTAGCTGTCCATCTCTGCCTCACCAGGCTTCTCACTATTTTGTGCTTATGGTCCTATTTTGCCACAGATACATATGCTGACCATTCTCCCATTAAAAAATATTTTACATAAATACTGTGAAATTGTGACTTATAATGTGAATTATAGATTTGGTCTTCTTCTTGGCAAACTAAAACCCCTTGGAATTTTACTTTTGTTATTCATAACAAACCCCTTTCAACCACACCTGAGTTTCTGTTAATGAAACTTTTGGAAAACCCTGGTGGATGGGGCTTGGTTGCCAGGGGAAATATCCAGGTGTTTAAAAGTTTAGAACTTTCAGCCTCACCCCCTAGACATCTGGGAAGGAGAGAGAGTTTGGAGTTTGAGTTCAATTGCCAATGTCTAAAGATTTAATTGTGCCTATGTAAAGAAGCCTCCTTCGTAGAGCTTCTGGGAAAAACGGCTAGTATAGTTCCTAATCCTTTCCCTCAAGGTGATATTGGGGGCCACAACTAACAATTTAATGTAACACATCATGTAGGAGCAGATGAGTGATACAGGCTGTAAGTGATAGATGAGCTTAGAGGAGAAATGGTGATTCCTGCAGGTTGGCATGTTATGAGAGGCTGGGGCTTCAGCTGCATCTTGTTGGGTCAGAGGTAGAGGAGGAGAAACACATTCCTGTCAGGGACAGACAGCACATGTGGGGTTATCAAGTTGTGAGACGCAAGGTTCTGGGGGGTCAATGTTTGAAATGGAGAATTATTCTGGGAGATAATAGTGGCAGATGGAATATGATGATAGGTTGGGACTTTAGTGGAGAACTTTGGAAAACTGTATGGCCTTTGGGCTTTATCTTCTAGAACAGAATTCCTAAACTTGTTTTGAGGAAGAGCTATTTTTATTTACATCAAAGTCTAAAGAATAGTGATCAGATTGATGGCAGTACCCTTGAGCTACAAGTGGAAGCAATGGGCAGGCACTAGAGCCTCCTGGCTTTTTTAAAGCAGGTGGGTGTCTGGGATAATTGTTAGATTCATAGTTTTTCCCCTGCATTTACGGGTAGAGAAGATAGGTAAGATGGTGGTGGTGGCATTTTTTTCTCCTTTTTCCAATTAACTGGGAAGATTGCATATTTATTTTACCACTTGTGTTAGTTGATCTATAAATCCTATTATAGGTAGATAATGTGGAGCCATTGAAGATTTTTGAATAGGATGTAACATTAAAATTATTATTGTTATTGTCATTTTGTTATTGAATTGGAGCATGGAAAGAAAAGAGGTTGAGAGCATGATTAGTAGACTGTTGCGTTAGGCAGGGTATAAAATAGGATTCAGAGGGTGGCATTGATACAGAAAGGAAAGAATGTGAAAGAACCAAAACATTTTTTGACTGATCTAGAGTCAAAGGAGAAAAAAATAAATGAAAGATAGTTGTGTTTTGCGCTGAGCTGACTATGCTGAAAGCAGTCCTAATAGTCTCAGAGATATAATTAGAAAAATAGGGGAGTACAAGTTACTGACCACTGCGTGATGTCTTTGAGTTAAGACATTTAAACCTGGCAAGAGAGAATGAAGTGTGGAAAAGCAGGAAGGTCCTACAATAGAAATGCTTATGTTCGTGTTAGACCCATACATAAATAAAATTGCTAGGTTAGGTTAGGTTTATATGTTGTATCTTGGGAAGTAGCATGATTTAACCCCACGCTATAGCGACATTAGCTACATTTATTGTTGCGTCAGCTACATAGCAAGCATTTCCAAAGCACAGTGGTTCTCAAAGTGTGGTCTGTGGGCTCCTGATGTTCATAAAGTCAAAACTATTTTTGTAATCCTTCTACATTTACACTAATAGTACCAAAACTGGCGAGTAAAACTACTGTTGCCCAGCAAGAATCAAGGCAGTAGAAATCATTGTACTCTTCATGGCCAGAATGCAGTAATAGCGTCCTCTGCATGGCCACGTACTTGGAGTTAAAAGTTTCATGTAAGAATGTCTTAGATGAAACAGTAAAAATTATTAATTTTATTAAATCCCAACCCTTGAGTACACATCTTTATAATATTCTATGTGAGAAAATAGGGGTAGACTTTTGCTACAAACCTAAATATGAAGGTTGCCTTATGGAAAACCACCTATGCAATTGTTTGAGTCATGAACTGAATTATCCACTTTTTTCATGGAACACCATGAATTGACAAACCGAGGAGTTGACTATTTGGCAGACGTTTTCTCAAAAATGAATGATGTGAACCTGTCACTTCCAGGGAAACAACTGACAGTGTTTGTTACCAGTGATAAAATTTGAGGCTTCAAGTGAAAATTAAAATTTTGAAAAACTTAACATCCACCATCATGAGCTTACAGCTTTCCCAACACTTAAAGACTTTTCTGAATGAGATTGGTGGTGATATTAATGAGTAGAATTTAAAACATATTGTAAGATCAGTAAACCGGTGTTTTTCAAATGCCAAATGTACAATGCTACAAAATCATATAATGAGTAAAACAGCCATTCTAAGTGCAAGGTAGACTAATGGACTTCAACAGAATAGTACAAAAAATATGTTGATGTGACTGCAGGTTTCACATTGTAATCTTTAAGACACCATCTTTTGTCAAATTTTTATGTAGTGTAAAAGAAGAATAGTCACTACTATTTGAAATGGCTGTTAAAAATACTCCTTTTTCAACTACATACATATCTGTGTGAGGCTGGATACTTTGCATATGCTTTGATGAAAACAGCAGCAGATTGAAAGCAGCAGCAGATTTGAGAATCCAGATGTCTTTTATTAAGCCAGATAATAGTTGTAGAAATTTAAAACAATGTCATTCTTCTCAACTAGTTCTTGTTGTTGTTTTGAAAAATATAGTTATTTTCCACTGAACTATATTATTTATATCAATATATCATGGGTTCTTTATTGTTATTTTGAATGAATTAATAAAATTTTTAAAAATTTTGTTTAATTTTCTAATACAGTAATTATCAGTAGATATAATCCACATCTTTGGGGTCCTCATTAATTTTTAAGAGTGTAATGGGGTCTAAGACAAAAAAATTGAAAAGCTTCTGCTGTAGCATTTGCCACTGGGCATGAATATTTATTCAAAGATTAGTCATCCCCACTTCTCCTTAAATCAGGATTACTAGAAGCAACCAGGGTGTTCAGATGAAAGATTGATGATCACTGCTGGTTAGGAAATGGATCATGAAAACTCCAACAGAGGGAAAGTGAAATGCAGCCAGAGGAAACACTCTGGTATTAGTTTTACAGCCCAAGACACAGTAAGTCAGGAGTAGCAGAGAGTCGGTAGAAATGTGCAGTTGTTCAACTTAAGACTTTTTAATGCATCTGTTACTTGGAATGCACAACACTCTGTGACTATCTCTCCAGTCACTTCTGGGCACAATCATAAAAAATGTCTCTCCTAGCTGTAATTACTGAGATACTAGTAAAGGGGTCTCTTTTTTGTGAAACACTAATTACTTGGTGAATAATTGAGTGCTTTACTCTGTATAAGGCATGTTCATCATTGAATCTCAAATACAAATCAAAATATTTTTTCATATGTTTGTTATTTAGTTTTGTTTTCTCTTTTGTAAATTGTTCATATCTTTTGGTCTCTTTTGAGGCCTTGTTGCTCTTGTCAATTTATATGTGCTCTTAATGAATTAAAATCTTCTCTGTATATTAAAGATTATTAACCTTTCCTCTGTCACATTGATTGAAAAATGTTCCTTCTAGTTTATTGTTCTGATTTTAATTTTGTGGATTTATAAAAAAAAGAATATTGCCCCCCTCCACTGTTGCCCTCACAGTATAGGTTTTTTGTGAACATTTTGAATAACTATAATATTTTATTTTGAGGAAGACCCTAATTTGTTTAACCATTCCCCTATTTTGTCCATTTAGATTTTTTCCGTGTTTTTACAGTTTTAAACAATGTGGCACTAAATTTATCCATGCCTTTTTTTTTTTGGTGTTTGTTTAGAACATTTTCTTAGAATAGCTTCCCAGAGGAAGAATTCCGAGTACAGCTAAATTTTTAATGCATTTGAATAGTTTATCTCAGACACAAAACTCTAGACCCTATCAATCGATGGCTAGGATCTTTTTAAAAGCAGCCATTTGATTACTTGGAGTCCCAGCAATGGGCGTCGGGATCATACTTAACAAAGCCAGTGATTCCACAAATACCACAAAGACCCCTGTTTGGGGTTGGCCACCTTTTCCTATAAAGGGCCAGATAATAAATATTTCAGGTTTTGCAGGCCATATAGTGTTCTCTACAGCTGCTCAAGCAGCTCTCAACTCAGCTGTTCCATTGTGGTGCAAAAGCAGTCAGTGACTGTGTCCATAAATGGGTGGGACCATGTTTCAATAAAACTTTAGTTATGGACATTGAACTTTGATATTCGTATAATTTTTATGTGTTGCAAAGTATTCTTATTTTTTATTTTTCTAACTATTCAAAACTATAAAATCTGTTCTTAACCTGCAAGCCATAAAAATAAGCAACAGATTGGATTTGGCCTGTGGGCCATGGTTTGCCAACCCCTGGGGCTGCTGTATTATAGGTGACTCGGTAATAGACATTTATTATACTGGGACCTCTGGACCTACTGCAATGATATGGTGGATTTATCATGAAAACCTTTAATTTCAGTATATATCTGATAGCTACCTTTCATATTTTATATTTCAGCTGGAGTTAACCGAATTTCATATTGGCCTGCCGATCCAGAAATAAGTTTGCTTTCTGAGGCTTCAAGTTCTGAAGATGCAAAGTTAGATGCCAAAGCAGTGGAAAGATTGAAATCAAACAGTCGGGCCCATGTGTGTGTCCTGCTTCAGCCTTTGGTGTGTTATATGGTGCAGTTTGTAGAGGAGACCTCTTACAAGTGTGACTTTATTCAAAAAATTATAAAAACAATGCCGGATGCTAACATTGACTTTTATTCCAAATGTAGACAAGAAAGAATAAAAGAATATGAAGTGTTATTTTTCATTTCAAATGAAGAACTACATAAGCAAATACTGATGACCATAGGTTTGGAGAACCTATGTGAAAATCCATACTTTAGCAATCTAAGGCAAAACATGAAAGACCTTATCCTACTTTTGGCCACAGTAGCTTCCAGTGTACCCAACTTTAAACACTACGGATTTTATTGTGGCAATCCCGAACAGATAAATGAAATTCACAATCAAAGTTTGCCACAAGAAATTGCAAGGCACTGCATGGTTCAGGCCAGGTTATTGGCATATCGAACTGGTGAGTTATATGCTTAGTTCATAAATTGGGGCTTTTTGGTTGGGTTGTATTTATCTTAGAAGTAAAGTGAGGTTCATATCATTTATGGTAGAGTTCATTTACTCTCAGTTTTGCTGATCATACAGTAGAGAGAAGTTAGTGAGACCTTCGAGTACAGAACTTTTCTTAGAGCAGTTTTAGGATTCCTTGTGGCCTTATAATTTAGTGCTACATTTATAAATCAGGGCCTGATTATCTAGGCCCTTCTTTCTGCTTCTTGCTTTTGTTTCGCTGTTCATTAATCCCTTCACTAGAGATGGGACAAAAAGAGAGAGCCAGATCATTCATTTTGTTAACTCTTCAATATTTTATATGTATTCAATAGTTAATACAAACTTTAAAAATCTTTACGATACATGAATTCAAAACAACTAACAGAATCAAAGTAAAGGAATATTTTTCCAAGGCAGATTTTTCCAATTGCTGATGTATCTTCAATCAGCAAGTTGAGAAATCAAACATTTTTACTTTATTAAGTTACGCATGTGTAGACATGTAAACAAGGAAACTATTTCTTGGAAATTTTCTTTATTGTGATAGATGGCATCTGTATTTCCAATTATAGAACAGTGTTTTTACATCTTAACAGATGTAAGATTTTTCAACGTAGAATCATGATAACTTCTTAAAATGCAACTTCGAAATAAGGAAAAAATGTAGGCAGGAGGAGCAATAGAGTACAATTTGACCAGTGTACTATAGGAGGATTTTTTTTTAACTTATTCCAAGAAAGGAGGAAAACAAAATCTTCATAAAAGGTCCATACATATGCCACTGCCTACAGTATATTCTAAACAAAGACTCCAGGTTGAAGTCATTTCAGTAGAAGGGAGCTTCTCAACTGGCAACATATCAGAATCACCACTGAAACCTCTATTAAAAAACAAATGCTCAAATTCCAACCCAGACTAAAGTCCCGAAGGGTGTGAACTAGGCTTATGAATTTTTAAAGTTCTGCAAGGGGTTCTGACGTTCAGCAGGGTTAATAATCACTCAATTCTTATTAAAGAATTTGATTTATCACAGGTGTAAGCTATATGATGCCAGACAACTGTCTAGGGTACAAGTCTGCTCTAATGTGACTATCTTGTATCGTGGGCTATATGTTACTCTCTTTGCCCAAACCAGCTTTACAAGTAATTTTTCTCTGAACCATTCTGGAAAGACAGAAACATACATGGGAACAGCTGTTACAGCTCTAGTTCACGAATTCCCCTTTGTTAATGAGACTTCAGCTGATTCCAGAATGAGTGTAAGCTGGGAGATGTGAATCTGTTGTTCTTTTACTTGTTCTCAGCTCTTGCTTCTCATAGAACAGCTCATCATACCATGTTTGATTCCAGTGTTTAAAAATGCAGTAATGTATAGATATAAATTTGCATATACCGGGAGTGCCAGTCGAATGTATTCGCATGACTTGTATTCATCTTTTATCGGTACATATTGAATATTATAGTTTTAATACAGTGTTTTCCTTTCTTAAAATGTGTATACATTTTTTGGCACCCTCTGTATATTCTTTATTAGCTCCCCTAATTATAAATTTATCCACTATTCCTGTGCCTAGTTTTGTACATAAAGCCATGCTTCTGCACTTGATGGGCAATTTAAAAGATTTTTCAAGGATACTTTTTTTGATTGTGTATGAATTTTTGCCTGGAACCCAAATCTAAATAGGATGCAACTCTATCATGCACTCCCTCCACTGTGAACTCTTCCCTGCAAGAGACCATGTCTTCCTCATCAATTTTTTCTTAGCTTAACTAAGCACAGTGTGTTAAATGGATAAAGGACATCTTTTAATACCCAAAGATAAATGGTCCACAGTCCCTTATCCAAAACCCTTGGAACTAGATGAAAAGGAATTCAGAATTTTTCAGATTTTAGAAAGGTAATATGGTGCATATACTGTATATTACACAACACTCCCGGGGAGTGGGGGTCTGGGTCTTGTAATAAAACACGTTTACATGTGTGGAGTAAAAATCTATGAATATTTGCATTAAATATTTGGTCAGGTGTGGCCACAAAACAAGTGTATCAAGCTGTCAAAAAAACTTTATATAGGGACTTTAGATAAGGAATTCTGGACCTGTATTCTTCATTGATGATAAATAATAACTATTGAGCACCTACTGTGTGTCAGACACAGAGCTAGGCTATATACCTATCTCATCATTTAACAGGGAGGACAATCCAGCCAGGTAGATAGCCCCATGATAGAGTATGCTTCTAATAACTCAGACTTTTAATTTCACACCATTCAGTTTGCTTTGATGACTTTATTTCACTCTAATTAATAGATAAACCATTCAATTAAACCATTTCATTTAAAAGTACACATGATTAAAATTAATTCTAAAACCTCTAACAGAATTCTAAAACTAATTGAAAGTAAGTGCTTAAGAATTGCTTTTTGAATGATGAATGCATAGGATACACAAAGGTGTCATTAAAAGTATGTTTCTACAATACTTTGAGGTAGCAAAAAAATGACAAAATTTGTGTAGGTTGTAGGGGAAAAAAAGTCAGGAGGGCATCACATTTTATCTACCTGGTTTAAGTGTGATTTTTCATTTCTTTTTTGGGTCCTGTTTTCCCATTAGACTAGGCATTTCCCAAAGCTGAGGATTTTGCCTTCCTCCGGAACCACAAATTGATGATGAAAGTAGTCAAGAAAGTTACTGTTTCAAATTATAACTTGGTGGTTCTCAACTTTTAGTACAGAGTTGACGCTCATGAGAAATGCAGATCCCTGAGTCAGCCCGCCTTTCCTGCAGAAGTTGCATCAGGCATTTCCTTGGGAGACAGAAAGCCTGCATTTTTAACAAGCAGCCAGTGGACAAACCCTGACGTGAGCACAGAATTGAGAACTGAAATAACCACTCCTGTGTTCCAGAACCATAGGATAAAGGGTTCTCTGATTGTCAGTGATCAGTCTCAGGAATTTGGCTCAGTGATGATAAGCTGACCTTTCCTGTACAGAGAAAACCCTGTGAATGACCTGAACAATTTCTGTAAAAATTACAGACATGAATAGATTTTTGAGAAATTGCCTCATCTGTCAGCCAACCTTGAGGCTTGGGGAAATATACTCTATTTAACAAGGATGAAATTTTATTCTGATTATAAAAGACACATAATAAAGGATATTCTGTTGGTGTGACTAACCTTAGCTAGGCAGTAGAGCTGCTTGCTGATGGAAAATCACATGTTTTTCCTTCCTGACAAATTTTAGTCTGTCTCCAGAATGAAACAGAAAAAGTGGCTCCCGAGGCTAAAAAAAAAAAACATCTTGAAAATACTTAGTGTGGTGATGGAAGGAGAACTGACTCTGGGTGGTGAACACACAATATGATATATAGATGATGTATTATAGAATTGTACACTTGAAACCTATGTAATTTTACTAACCATTGTCACCCCAATAGACTTTAATTTAAAAAACACACACAATTTAGTGTAGATGGTAGGAAAAGTAGGTCCCTATATGCAGAATTTCTATTTCAGTTTTTCAATTTTTTTTTGTTTGTTTCAGATTTATGTGTATATTAAGTACAGTTTTACTTCCAGTAAAGGTTTTGGTTTTGCAGGCAAATATAACATCATGTTTATAACTTCTGCCGCTTGCCTTAGAAATGAGTGTAAAGCCATACCTGTATTCTTTTCCCCTCCTGTTTTATTCTGAAAGTCTTGGAAGGGTGTAAACAAAACAAACCCTTTCATGACAGTCTCCACTCTGTACACCCCATTGCTCAGCATGATGTTCATTTCCTTCAGAGCACAGCACAGCACTGCACATAGGTCCTTGTGTGTTTCCTTGTTCCTGTTTGTACGTTTCACGAGTGTAGAAAGCCCTCACCACTGTATCCTCAGGCATTCACTAGGGAGCTCTTTGTTAGGAAATTCTTAATGTCAGAGGAGAAAGGGAAAGGCAAGTAGGTTGAGTCCAGAGGGCTACAGTGTATCACTGAATTTCTTTGCCTGTTTTCTCATCTGGAAAAGGAAATTTTACTTTACCTTTAATGTAAAAATGAGATAATGGGTAAAAAGTGCTTAAAATAAATTATGCAAATGCTTTGTGATATAATTGTGAAAATCTGAGCTTGCCTGAACTGAGGCTGGGAATTTCATTATAGTTAACTTAAAAAGTTATTTGTGAGGCATCCTAGTTTTTAATGCATAGGTGGAATGACTTTTTTTGTACTTTTACTGGAAAAGTAAATGTTTAAGTATGTTATCATTGAAAGGATTGAGTTTTAGGAAATTATGAGGTGAAGCCACAGTTTCATTTAATCCTCATTAGTATGAAAATGCCCTAGAGTAAGTTCCCAAATGGTGGTTACTTTTTCTGTAAATGTATCTACTTAACTACATTAGCCCCTTATTAAGATTTTGATAAATACTATGGTTTTCATAATTAGTGTATAATTGTCTTAGAAATTTGAAAAATTCTTTATATATAAATTTTTTTTTTTTTTTAATTTCTGCTTCAGATGAATGGTTTTAAGAAGTACAGCATTACTTATTGTAGAGATTTTGGTTCTGCAAGAAAGTTATAACCTTATGTTTATAACTTCTGCCACTTGATTTAGAAATGAGCATCATGTCACTAACTTGCCTTTTTTCCCCCTAAAGGCAAATTATAAAGGTCAGGGGAAGGACATTTTGTTTAAATCAAAATCCCTTTCCAACACTTCCCAGCAATATATGCGAAATCCCATAAAGATTTGTTCATGTTTATATCATAAGTTTAAACATTTTTCTTAGCAAGAACATTTGCATAAAATGTATTTTCCACGATTAGAGTATAAAAATGCTAGGAGAAGACAGCTTTTATTGTTATAAATGGTTATTACATTAAATCCATTAGTTCAGACACTTCTTTTTAATACAGTTTATTCTCTGTTAGAAACAATCACTTAGAAACTGACTTGTTGGTAGAGAATCAATAGTTACAGTCAGTTTGGGTTAAACTTTGACATGACCTGACGCTTGGCACTGCCGTTTTAATGATCTCCACATGTAGAGCATGTGTGAGTATGTTGGTAGTGACACTGTGTAGTTATTTAGTACCTAGTTCCCACATTCTATGCTTAAAAGTATTTATTTTAGTGGTTTTCTGTAATTAGTGAAATGTCAAGGATTTCTGTTACATTTGTGAAGTATGTTTCAATATGTTCTTTATTAGTTTTGGAAAAATATATTTCTGATACTAACAAGTCATTGATTCTTACTGAGGTAAATGCCATTTGTCTTTCAGAGGATCATAAAACAGGAGTTGGAGCAGTCATTTGGGCAGAAGGAAAATCTGTAAGTATTAAAATAATTTTTTAAACATTTAACCTTGATTTTATGTAAACATAGTTCAACCTTAAGTACATTACATTGTATTGGCCCATTGGAATTAATATTTTGTATTGGTACATTTATTATGTTCTATAAACATTTCCTCATTCTCTCAACAGTTTTCTAGATGGATTCATTCATTTAGCAAATATTTATTAAACACCTTCTACAGGGCAGGCACTGTGCCACAGTGAGCAGTGGGGAGTTAAAAACCACATTTTCTGCCCTTCATGGCCTTTTTCAGTCTAGTCATGCAGAGAAGTGAAAAAGAGACTGGCACATAAGTGTAATTATAACACGATACTGAGAAAGCATAGAGGAGGAACCTTTATCTGCTTGAAGAAATGAATGAAATATTCTTGGAGGAAGTAAGATGTTACCAGTCTTGAAGAATGAATAGGAATTCACCAGGCAGAGCAAGTTCATGGGATGAGAAGAACATGCAGAGGTAGGAGGTGTAAGAGAGAATGTGGGAAAATGCAAATGATTTGGAATGTTAGAGTCCGGAGTTTTATGTAGCAGTGGCAGAAAAACTGGACTGGACCCTGAAGGATAACGCCGCACCTGAGGATAACCAGTAGGAATAAAAGGCAAGTCACATATATAATTTAAAATTTTATAGGAGCCATATTTAAAAAAAGGAAACAGGTAAATTTTAAGAATATATTTTAATCCAATAAGTCCAGAAACAAGATTTCAACATATAATCAATATAAAATATTATTAATAAAATATTCTGCATTTGGGGGAAATGCTGTCTTCAAAATCCTGAGTGTGTTTTACACTTAACACACCGCTCAATTTGGGCTAACCATACATGGCTGTGGCACTCTATTGGGTAGTGCAGTCCAAGAATCTTTGAAGTGAGAAATGATTTGATCAGACTTGCATTATAAAAATAATGAGGTAGAGGTAGACAGGAAATAAGGAGATTAATAAAAGAAAGATGACAAGGGCTTGGAATTATGGGGATGGGTTAGGAGGGTATGGGATTAAGAAATACTTAGAAACTATGTATGGAAGCCTAAATTTTGCTTCACCAGACTTTACAGCAAGTAATTTGATTATTTGCCTGGATGATTCATAAGCCATTCCTGTTTAGCCTAGCCAATATCGCCAGGATTTTCCCTGCTAACCTTCATCAGGGGTAGGGGTCACCGTCCCACACATGCACTCAGTCACCAAGTACCGTGTTTCCCCAAAAATAAGACCTTCCGGACAATCAGCTCTAATGCGTCTTTTGGAGCAAAAATTAATATAAGACCTGGTATTATATTATACCCGGTATTATACCTGGTATTGTATTATATTATATTATAATATATTATATTACATTAAGTTGTATAATATAAGACCCGGTCTTATGTTATCATAAAATAAGACCGGGTCTTATATTAATTTTTGCTCCAAAAGACACATTAGAGCTCATTGTCTGGCTAGGTCTTATTTTCGGGGAAACATGCTACTGTGGGTTCCACTTTCAAAATATCTCTTGACTCTACTTATCTCTGCCTCAACTGTTAACGCCTACTAGACTAGGTTCCTCTGCCCTAAACTCCCGTAGCGTTCTGTACAGCTCATTTGTGACACTCATCACAGTTAAAATGAGTGTCCAGGTTCTTATCATCTCTAGATTGTCAGGTTCACAAGGGCGGGAATTCTCTACCTAGTTACAGCTGTATTCCCAGTGCCTGGCCTGTGGCGGGAATTCTCACTTGTGTTCATGTGAATGCTCCTCAGCCTTTGACTTAACATCTGGTTGTTCTCAACTACTTTGTGGGGAATTTAAGTTTCCAGTTAAATTATCTAGAGTGTACGCAGCATGGTAAAATGGGTTTGGAGTCAAGCAACCTGGGCTTGAATTCTGGCTGTGTTACTTACTAGCTTTGTGAGCCTGGACAAGTTATTTAGTCTCTCTCGGCCTGTTTCCTTATCTACAAAAGGGGAATAATACTAGTAATATTCTCCAGGTCGTGAGGGTTGGTTAAATGAAATAATACATATAAAACTCAGCCTGATGTTTGACATTTAGTAAGTACTGAAGAATAATTTATTATTAATGAGATAAATATTTGTAAGCTTTTGTTGGCTCACCATAACCATGATTTTTATCAAGCTGCTACAGTAATGAGTCTGTTGATAATATCACATGAGTAATTTATAAGATATTGAAATTTAGTGAAGTTTATTATAGCATATTCCAAACTATTATAAACACCTATGATTTATAAAATATTCACTTGAATAATTGATAAAGCATTCATATTAATACCTAATATGCCATTGACCAGGAGAACTAAAGAAAAGTCACCGAGGTAAGAAGTTCTATGATAATATACGAGTATACACATACAATAGAGGCTCAATAAATATTGAAAATTCAAGGAAATTGTATTCATTTATTCTTTCCAACTGTATCACAATGGCACATTTTTTAGCCCAATAATAGAAATCATCTGTTCAAAATATTTTTTAAATTTCTGGCTTACACAGCACAGAGCACATAAGTTAAAAATCATTTATTGAATATCTGGTATGTATGAAACATCTGAAAGAATAAAGTATGGTTTCTGTTCTCCAGCATTACATAACCTGTTCTGAGAGAGATGTCTGAATCAAGTGAAACCATTTGTGAATTTTACAAGCTAGTATTTAATTAACTGCTAAAACCAAGGACTGCCTTGAGATTATATATTAGCGAGATGATCAGCCTTCTTGGAATTTAGAGTTGACAAGACCACACTGAAGTAGGAAAATCTAATATTGTATGTTTTCGATGGCTCAGTTTGTCATAGAAAATTAAATTCTTTATACAAAGTACGGGCATAAAAATATATTGCACGTTGCCTTTTCAGAATGTCGAAAACTAAGCTCTGCTGGTTTGCTCCCTTTCGTAGCGAAATTGTGATGGAACAGGCGCGATGTACTTCATCGGATGTGGTTATAATGCTTTTCCTGTTGGATCTGAATATGCTGACTTCCCAAACATGGACGACAAGCAGAAAGACAGAGAAATAAGGAAATTCAGATACATTGTACATGCAGAGCAGAATGCCTTGACATTTAGGTATGAAATTCCTTTGCCTGTGTTTTCTTTAAAATGAAGCAAGGGTTAGTTGAAATTAATTTTCTTCTAGCTGTAATTTATTTCCTTTTTAAAAATATTCCAATAAATATTCTGTTTTAGAAGCATAACTTCAGTTTTACTTGGTCTTTCCTGCCTGACCTGAGGCCATTGTCAGAGATGCTGAGGGCCTCCAACTTTACTGAGTCTTTTCTCCCCTTTTCCTTCTCTAGGATAAAATTGTGTCCTTAGGGTCTTGTATACTTCTGGGATGTAACCTAACCTTGTTTTCTAAATCTAGAGCACATATTTTGTATTTATGAGTATATAGATCTTATTATGAACCAAAATGAACATAGTTTTTGTTAGGGATTATAACTGACATTGCCTCCTTTTAATGTTCCTTTAGATCATTTCCACAAACATTTCTCAGCATTAACCATTAGGGGGTGATCGTAGGGTATTCAAAACTGAATAAAACATGGTTCCTGTCCTTCGGTGCTTAATAATACAGTAGGGGATATAGCACTGCATTCAGCCTGATGTGATCGGCTGTGCGGGAAAGGCCAACACACGTGCTCTACAAATTCAGGGGCTGCTCTGGATGGACGGGCGGTGGGAGGGAAAAGCTTTATGGAAAAACTGGCCTTGGAGCTGAGCTCTGAAGGTTTGGTAGGATTGCGGTCATTGGAGATGCTTACTTGCAGGGAAGCCATTCTTGCTTCAGTCCCAGCAGCTGTCTAGAAGTAGGAAAAATGCTTGTGTGTGTAGGAATATGAATGTTCCAGTTAGGTGGACTGTGGAGTACCTGGGATTTGGTTGAGACTGGATAGGGAGATCTGTGAGCTTAGACTTTTTTTGGTAGGTAATGGGGAAGTGGAATGATATTGACACACCACACTACTGATTGCTTAATTTACAGATACATTGTTTGAACAGACTAGGTGCATAAAATTCTGCTGTCCTAGTCCAGGTGAAGCAGAACCGGAAATACAACCCCTATAACCTCAGATGAGAGCACCCCTTACTCCTAAACTACCTCCAGTAAACAACTCTCTTCTTTTCCTTGTGCTCTTCATTATAGATTTAGTTGCTTCATTTTGTATGGAGATATGGATCTGTTCAATCCAAACAGTTGTTAAATAAAATTATCCTGTGTTGAGGGGGGTAAGGGAACTATAACTCAAACTAGAACTTTAATATTAACTCATCAATTTAGTAAGCATTTATTAAATATCCATTAGGTACTAGATAAAGGAGTAGATCTTTTGGCTACCATGAGGAGGTAATGTCTAATAATACATCATAAACTTTTAAGGAGGGTGTTCTAGCCCCTAATTCCAGCATTATAAAGTTCTTACTTAGAAAACATTTTATCTCTCTCTGTGTGTCTTGTCTCTTTTTTCATTTACTTTGTAATCTAATACTGAAATGTTGCCAAATTGCTTAGGATAAATGAATGAATTTTAGTTATAATTATGTTCAGGTTACATTTTAACAGTTATGAGTTTATGTGTTTTGAGCATTGACTAATTCAGCAAGAATAAGGTTAGTTTGTAATTGTTTATAATGTTGTAAATCTGTTCTTAAAGCAGCTCAATTTTAAAGATTTCTCTAAAATATAGCTTACCTTTTCAGCAACCTTCTTAATATTTCATAATTTTTTTGTAGGTGTCAAGAAATAAAACCAGAAGAAAGAAGTATGATTTTTGTGACCAAGTGTCCATGTGATGAGTGTGTACCTTTAATTAAGGGTGCAGGCATAAAACAAATCTATGCAGGGGATGTAGATGTTGGAAAAAAGAAGGCAGACATCTCTTACATGCGATTTGGGGAACTGGAAGGTGTTAGCAAGTTTACAGTAAGTAGATAGACACTTTTTTCAAGTGTACTCGCCATTATATTGTTTGGTACCCTGCTGCATATTTTAAATTAGTAATTCCCATTCTTTTAAAGAGTTTCAACAAACTATTATCATTGAGTTTATTTTTATGTGCAAGAACTTGCCTAATTACAAATGTTCAGTTTGGGATCTCTGCCTTATGAATTTACATCTCTATAAAGTTGTATATTAACCTTACAGATCTTGAATTAGTGGGCCCTTTGGTGCCATCTAATGGCTAACAAAAGAAAATCCATGACCCACCTTTACTCTCATCCTTTTTTTTTTTGTTTTGGAGTGATTAATAGAGGTGAAAATAGTTTAAGATTACCCAAAAGACAGAGAGGGACACACACACACACACACACACACGCAATACATTTTTCATGAGAAAAATCAGAAAAGGTTAGAAAGGATTTCACACCTAATATATTTAAAAAAAGTACTGCAGCAGTTCATGGAAAATTTAGAACTTTAACTCTTTCTTCTTTCTTCTTTTTTTTTTTTTGGCCCCCCAGAGTGTCTAGAAGTTCCCATGGCATGAGCCCACTGAAGCTGTGCTCACTCCTCCGGGTGAGACTTCTGGGGTGCTCTGGTCCACAAGCGAAGCCTGACAGGCCACAGGTTGGCCGGCAGGGATTAGGATGGACCATCTTTATTCTTTTTTACTATTTAGGTTTTTTAAATTATTTTCTTTTTAGAAACAATTGCAAATATATAGAAAAGTTACAAAAACACTACAAAGAATTTTTTTTTCCAGAAACATTAGAGAGTAAGTTGTTGGCGTGATACCAAATCACTCTCAAATACTTCATTGTATATTTCTTCAAATACTATGTTCTCCCACATAACCATAAAATACAACCACAAAGCTCAAGAAATTATCGGTGACACATTACTGCCGTTTCATCCACAGATTCCAATCAGAGTTCACCATTATGTCCTAATAATATTTTATACAGCAAAGAGATTTCATCCAGATTCTGTGTTGCTTTTTAATGATAATTCTGGCATTTAACATAACATTTATATACTAGAAATTGCAGTGGATACAAAAGGCATATAATAAAACTGTTTATAAATTTCAACTTTACATTCCCGTTTGAGTCCAGGGTGCCTGGAACACATAAAGCACCTAAAAGATATCTATTAAACTATATACCAAGAGTGCCAAAAAAATGTATACACATGACTTGTATTCATCTTTTGTTATTGGTATATATTAAGTGTTACAATTTTAATACAGTTTTTTCCTTTCTTAAAATGTATATGCATTTTTTGACACCCCAAGTATGTATATTTAAAAATTTTAAAACATAACAACATACTATCTAGTTTCCGTCTGTCTGTGAAGTACCTTAAATTTTCACCCTTTTTATTTTTGTCTTATACTTTTGTTTTTATTTCAAGTTTTTTCACAACTTTAAAAAGAAAAGGAGGAGGCACTGAAGAAGGGAGAGATTGGAAAGATGCCTCTTTTATAAAACTACACAAAAGCTTACATCCAACTAGTCAAGGAGAAGTCTCCAGTTCTGTTTTTTTTTTTTTCTATCTCTTCATTCTTCCTGAAGAGTGGAAAGAAACAAGTTTTTCAAATTCTCTTCATAAAGATTAAGTGACCTAGCTCTTTAGGACTGTGAGTGATGGGTTAAGTGAATTCTGAAATATCTTGCTTCCTGGTGGATTTTAGTAGCTTTTCAATTTTAAAGAGAATGAAGAGATCAGAAGAATGTAAGATAGGGCAAGAGAAGTGGAAGGATCCAGGAAGACAAAGGGGGTGAAAACCACTTGGGCAGAGATGGGATACAGAAACACCTGTTGGGCCAAGACCCACTGATGAATCCCCTCACCCAGGAATCCCCACTCAGGTACCGGTGGTTTTTCTCTGTACTCCTTCCAGTGAAGGTTACCTCTGCACCTCTCCTCCTTTCCCTCATTTGGCCTGGCTTTAATATTATTTAAATGATTTAAACTACCTGGTGAGCTAAACACCTCGTTTTGTAAATACCAGTAACTAACATGAACTAGTATTTGTTCTAAATTTGAATTTTAATAATAATTATACTTACTTTTAGACTGTCAAAAGTAATATAAGAGTATCAGTAAATTTGATACTGTTTTCAAGACTAAAGCAAATTGAAATTAATTTTGTGTGAAAACTGTTTGCTTTTCTCTTTGAGGTATTACCATATGCCTTAAGGTAAGTGGTTCTGTTCTGCGGGGTTATGGCTAGGACTGGGCAACAGTATTTTCAAGAATAGATTTTACCAGTGTATATCCATGTCCATTTACTCAGAAACTCTTTTTTTGTTTAAAATTTTGTTTACATTTTTTGTTTAAACATATGTGGGTTTTTCTCTATTCAGCCATATTAGTTATTTCTTTTAATTATAAAAGTAATATATGTTCATTGTGGAGGACTAGGAAAATAAAAAAGAACTAGTGTTATCCCACAACTCATAGATACTACTGTTAACATGTTATATTTTCTATGTCATTGAAAATTCTTCAAAAATAATTTTTAATAGTTGTACAACATTCCTATCTATTGACATTTATGTAACCATTCCCCTGTTGTTGGACACCTCGATTTCTTCTAAGTTTTTGCAGTTAGAAATCGTCTTTTTATGATTATCCTTAAATGTATATTCAGGATTACTGGTTTTTACTTCATCCAAATTAATGGATTTTAGTGGTTTGACGTGTTTTAAAACATGCCTTTAAAATTTTTTTTCATCTATAACTTACTACCTCTTGTAAGTCCTCTTTTTCCCTAGCCATCCCATTTCTATAGGTGACCAAACAGTTCTAGATGTCTTCCCTTTCCAAGGATTTTTGTGTGTGCACGTGGTAAAATGTTTATCTTGTATCTCATCCCCCTTCATGGCCCATGATACTAGCTAGTTTATTTGGTAAACTAACTGAGGCTATGGAAGAGGCTCCCAGGTACTAAACACTTAATTGTCTTTCTGGAGCTAGTGCTCTAGTGGGGCCTTTTTGGTTAAGTCATTAGTGATTCTGGTGACAGGGAAGGAAGGAAGGGCTGTGCTGTGAGATACTGATTACACTCAGTTTTTCTTATCTGGTGCGCCAGTCTTCTCTATAAACTTCCCTATTTCTGAATGGTTAAGATGGAAAACTATCGTCAGAGATATGATATATATAATAGTATATCTTATATGATGTAACTATATTAAAAGGCAAGATAATCTTGATCATATTTTCATTCTTTAATTTCTAGGCCTTCTCTAGCTATTATAAGATCTGTGGGACCTGGAGATAGAGTATGAGGTGGTGGAAATTCTTTAGTATTGGGCACAGGAGACCTACGTTCTAATTCTATTGCTGTCTTTAGTTAGTGTATAACCTTGGGCAGGTCACTGCACTTCTCTGGTCTTCCACTTCCTTACCTGTAAAATGGAGGTAAAAGATCGTTAAAGTTCGTTCCTTCTCTAAGAATATTAATTCTGATCCCAGAAGTCATATCATTAAGGGTCATTCAATGGTGTTTAAGTCTTGGTTGGTACAGACATGCTAACTCTTTTTTTCTTACATTTTTAAAGTTGTTTTGATATTTGAAAGCAGAGTGCTGAAATCCTGTTTAGTAAATGTTTCTTAAACATGTAAGTAACATGTTTGTACCCTTTTGCAGTGGCAGTGGAATCCATCAGGAATTCGCGTTATTGAACAAAATGAGCCTGAAAGCAGAGAGAGTAAGTATTTACAAGTCCTTTATTGAGGTTAATTGAGAAGAAAGGATACATTGTGAATTTTAACAATCTGGTGGTGGAAATTGTGGTGGTGGTAGATGGAGCATACTCTTTTGCAGGTTAGATTTTTGCCATTCAATTTGCTCACAAACATTTGTATATTTACTGTCTGCTAGGTGTGATGGAAAGTGCTAGTAATAGTCCTGCAGAATCTGCAGTTTAATATAAATAATCATGTACAAATTGAATTTATAAATTAAATTTATATGAAACGGTAAATAACAATGCTCTTCCATACCAAAATAAAAGCTTCTTGGGTAGTTTGAAAGGAAAAATGCATATAATTAACACAGATGGAACTAGGACCAAATTATGAGGATATATACATTCTTCTTAGAGTAAAGCCACATTTGCTCAGATTGGTCAGAGATGGGAAATGTTCTGGTTATTTGCATAATCTAATTAAGAATCAAGACAGCTACCATAAATGAATTGCTAGTCTTCAAAGCTTTGTTATTTGTATATCAACACCGACATTTTAAATGTAATGTAATCTTTGGGAGATCTTGCAATTCCTTAGGCACATAATTTTGAACATTAGTTTTAAATATTAGCTATGCTATTTTTACAACATTATTATTAAATATTAGCTACGTGATCTTTCTCATTGTTTAGATTCTAGGTAAACGGAAATTTAGTGTAATAAGTAAAGTTTTCTTGATAATAACAATGATTTGATTACCCTGAAAAGTCAGTAAATATAAAGGTTTTTTTTTTTTTTAGTATATATATATATTTTTTTTTTTTCTCTAATCTGCCATCTTCTGTAGTAGTCTAAAGGTCTTTATGAAAATAATTCTTAGGTGAATATCTTGATTTTCGGTGTTCTGAAGTAGATTTATTCAAGTAGTAATTTTTTAATTTGTAATCTGGAAAAAAATACACATCTAGTAGGCTTCATCTTTCTTTTTAAAAATTTGTCAAGAAAAACAATGAAAGAAAAAATATGTACGGATCTGATAAAAGAATGTGTGTTCAATAGCAGTGTTTGAAGGGATCAATTAATAATTCCTTTTGTTAGGGAAAGGACTGAAAAGGCACTAATCATTAAAAAGATGACTTAATTTATCTATGTTACAATTAAGAACATGTTTATCAAAAGATACCATTAAAAGAGAGTACAAAGGCCATGGAATAGGAGAAGATATTTACCACTTATAGACAACAAAGGCCTTGTTTCCAGGATGTATTGTTCCTAGATCACTAAGGAAAAGGAAGGCAGGCTGTGCTTAGAAGTCCCAGACTGACTGGAGGGGTCCGTGATCAGGAGGAAACAAGACAAAGGCCATCTGCTTTGCTGGCGGTATTTTAGTTATTGACCTGGGTGATGGTTAAACGTATGTTTGCTTTGTGACAGTTCCCTGCACGTAAGTTTATGCTTTGTATGCATTTTTGAACAAGTGTTTTATAACAGTAAATCATATCCCTGTCTTTCTCAATGTTATAATAGATAAAATTCACATATCATAAATTTGCCCCTTTAAAGTGTAGAATTCAGTGGCTATTAGTATATTTGCAGAGTTGTGCACCATCACCACAACCTAATTTCAAAATATTTTCATCATCTCAGAAAGAAACCTCTTACCCATTTGTAGTTATTTGCATTTCTACTACCCCTAGCCCCAGACAACCACCAATCTGCTTTGTTTTTATGAGTTCATATATTCTGGCCATTTCATGTAAATGGAACCATATGGTATGTGATTCCTTTCTAATTTTGGATTCAGCTGAGAAACAGACACAGGAATCGAACAGATGAAAATTAAAACATCAGCCTTATTACTCGATTGGGGCTTGACTTTGTGGTATTTGTCCTTCCTTCCATCTCCTACCCACCCCCAACAAGTCTAGATCTGGAGGAGGGTGGTGAAGGGAGAGGTTGCCCAGCTCTGCGGGGACTTCCTGTTTCATAGTCCCTCAGTCCAGCCCCAGGAACAAAAAGAGAAGGGAGGGAGGCAGGCAGTGTGACTGACTACTTTCAAGTGGCCTCCCACTCAGTGTAACTGGAACTCAAATAACCCATAATGAGTATTTGAGTATTCGTTTTAAGGAATCACAGGACTTCAAAGAAAATAAGTAAAATAGCCAGGTATTTCTATTCCCCTAGGGGGAAAACAAATAGAGATAAGAGCAACAGTTTGCTAGAATTTAAATAGCAACAGTCCGCTGACACAAAAGCCAGGTTACCTTGCGGAGAAATGTCCCTGTGGGATGGGACCTGGAGAATAAGCCTGGGCTCTGCTGCAAAGTGGGAGAACTAAGCCCAACATTCCCACAATAGGCGTGGGGTCCTCCAGGGAAGCTAGAACGCTCCCTTAGCACCTTCTGGCAGAAGCAAATGCAGCTTCTCTCAGAAGGAAAGTGGTCCCAACTTAGGCCCATAGGATATAATCAAATATGAGCTCATAACTGAAAAATCACCAAACAGAGAAGGAAATAATGCCATCATGAGTAAGCATAAGCAGAAACAACAATCAGCATATTTAGATTCCCAAGGACTTCATGTTTTTGAGTTATGAAATAGAGGATATAAAATGATTAGGAAGTAAAAGATGCTATTAAAAAAAGAACAAGAAACAAGCAATTATAAAAAAAAATGGCCAGGCAAATTTGAAAAGAATCAGATAGAATGTAGAGAAATGAAAAACGTGTTTGTCAAAAAAAAAACTCAGTGGCTGAGTTAAACTACTGTGTATTAGTTGGCACACTGTTGGTATTTCGAGTGGCACAAGTCTTTGAACTGTGGAACACTTAACATCCCTGACAGAGATGGCAATGCACATCAAGGGTAAGAGTAGACTGTCAGTTAATAATGCTGAAAATTGCTTTTCCATGTAGAAGAAATGATACAGGATTCTTACCTCCATGATACACAAAAATCAAATACAAAAAATTAAAGATTTCAGTAGAAAAGGTAATTTTTTTACTTTTTTAAATTAAGAGTTTATTTTTTAAAGCAGTTTCAGATGCACAGGAAAATTGAAGGGAAGGTACAGAGAGGTTCTATGACCCCTGCCCCCACACATGAATAACCTCCCCCACTACCCACATCTTCCTTCGAGTGGTGCATTTGTTACGATTGATGAACCAACATTGCACGTCATCATCCCCGAAAGTCTAGTTTACATTATGGGTTCACTCTTGGTGGTGTACATTCTGTGGGTTTGGATAAATATATAATGACATGTATCCATCATTAGAGTATCATACAGAGCATTTTCACTGCCCTAAAAATCCTCCATTTTCCACTTACTCATCTCTCCCCTCTCGTCACTCCCGGGCAACCACTGATTTTTTTTTTTTTTTTAACCATAGTTTTACCTTTTCCAAAATGTTATATAGTTGAAATCATACAGTATGTCACCTTTTCAGACTGGCTACTTTTACTTAGTAACATGCATTTAAGGTTTCTCTATGTCTTTTCATGGCTTGATAGCCCATTGTTTTTAGCACTGAATAAGATTCTATTGTCTGACTGTACCACAGTTTATCCATTCAGCTGCTAAAGGGCATCTTGGTCGCTTCCAAGTTATGGTAGTTATGAATGAAGCTGCTATAAACACCTGTGTGCAATTTTTTGTGTAGACGTATTTTCACCTCCTTTGGGTAAATACCAAAGAGCATGATTGCTGGATTATATGGCAAGAGTATGTTTAGTTTTGTAACAAACTGCCAAACTCTTTTCCAAAGCTGCTGTTCCATTTTATATTCCCACCAGTGATGAATGGGAGTGCCTATTCCACATTTGCTCCAGCATTTGGTGTTGTCAGTGTTCTAGATTTTAGCCATTCGAATAAACATACAGTGGTGTCTCATTGTTTTAATTTGCATTTCCCTGATGACATGTGATGTGGTACATCCTTTCATATGTTTATTTGCCACCTATATATCTTCTTTGGATGTTGACTTTTTGTATATTAACCTTGTGTCCTGCAACCTTGATACAATCACTTACTAATTCCAGGAGGTTTTTTGGTTGATTCTTTTGGGTTTTCTACATAGATGATCATGTCATCTGTGAACAGTGTTATTTCTTCCTTCCCAAATCTGTATACCTTTTTTTTTTCTTGTCTTACTGCATTAACTAGGACTTTCCAGTATGGTGTTGAAAAGGAGTGGTGAGAAGGGACACCCTGGCCTTGTACCTGATTGTAGTGGGAAAGCTTTGAGTGCCACACATTAAGTGTGATGTTAGCTGTAGGTTTTTTGTAGATACTCTTTATCAAGCTGAGGAAGTTCCCCTCTATTCTTAGTTTACTGAGAGTTTTTATCATGAATGTTTGGTGTTGGATTTTGCCAAATGCTTTTATTTCATCTATTTATATGATCATGTGATTTTTCTTTTTTAGCCTGTTGATGTAATAGATTACATTATTGATTTTTGAATGTTGAACCAGCCTTACATACCTGGGATAAATCCCATTTGATTGCAGTGTGTAATTCTTTTTTACATTGTTGGATTTTGATTGGCTAACCTTTCATTGAGTATTTCTGCATCTATGTTCATGAGAAATACTGATCTGTAGTTTTCTTGTAATGTCTTTGTCTGGTTTTGGTGTTATGGTAATGCTGGCCTTATAAAATGAGCTAGGAAGTATTCCCTCTGCTTCTATCCTCTGAAAGAGATTGTGAAGAATTGGTATAATTTCTTCCTTAAATGTTTGTTAGAATTCACCAATGAACCCATCTGGGCCTAATGCTTTCTGTTTTGGCAGGTTATTTAAATATTGATTCAATTTCTTTACTAGATGTAGGCCTATTCAGATTGTCTATTTCTTCATGTGTGAGTTTTGGCAAATTGTGTCTTTCAAGGAATTGGTCCAATTCATTTAGGTTATCAAATTTGTGGGCATAGAGTGGTCCATAATATGCCTTTATTTTCCTTTTAATGTACAAAAGATCTGTAGTGACGTCCCCTCTTTGATTTCTAATATTAGTAATTTGTGTCCTCTATTTTTTTTCTTAGTTAACCTAGCTAGAGGCTTGTCAATTTTGTTGATCTTTTCAAAGAACCAGCTTTTGGTTTCATTGATTTTTCTGTTTCTTGTTTTCAATTTCATTAATTTCTAATTCTTCATCTTTTTTTTCCTGCTTACTTTGGATTTAATTTGCTTTTTTTCCCCCTAGTTTCCTAAGCTGGAAACTTAGATTGTTGACTTTAGATCTTTCTTCTTTTCTAATATATGCATTCAATACTATAAGATTTCCTCTAAGCATTGTTTTCACTGCATTCTAAATTTTGATAAGGTGTGTTTTCATTTTTATTTAGTTCAAAATATTTTAAAATTTCTCTTGAGATTTCTTCTTTGACTCGTGTTATATAGAAGTGTATTGTTCAATCTCCATGTACTTTGAGATTTTCCAATTACCTTTCTGTTATTGATTTCTAGTTTAATTCCTTTGTGGTCTGGGAGCAGACATTATATGATTCCTATTCTTTTCAATCTGTGAAGATAGGTTTTATGGCCCAGAATGTGGTCTGTATTGGTGAATGTTCTATGTGAGGTTGAGAAGAATGTGTATCTGCTGTTGTTGGATCAAGTAGTCTATAGAAGTTGATATATTCAGTTGGTTGATGGTATTGTTGAGTTCAGAAATGCTCCTATTGATTTTCTGCCCGCTGAACCTATCCATTTCTGATAGAGGGGTGTTGCCGTCTTCAACTGTGATAATGCAGTCATTTGTTTCTCTTTGCAGTTCTATTAATGTTGGCTCATGTAGTTTGATGCTCTGTTGTTAGGCGGATATACATTAAGGATTACTATGTGTCTTCTTGGAGAATTGACGTCTTTATCATTATGAAATGCCTTTCTTTGCTTTGACAACTTTCAGTTGCCCTGACAATTTTCTTTGTTTTGAAGTCTGCTCTGTCTGAATTTAACGTAGCTACTCCTGCTTTCTTTTATTGATATAGTATAGTTTTCTCAATCCATTTACTTTTAATCTATATGTGTCTTTGTATTTAACATGGGTTTCTTATAGACTTATATAATAGTTGAGTCTTGTTTTTTAATCCACTCTAACAGTCTCTCTTTTAATTGGTACATTTAGACCATTGATGTTCAAAGTGATAATTCATGTAGTTGGGTTAATATCTACCATTTTCATCACTTTTTTCTTTTTGTTGAACTTGGCCTTAGTTTCTATTTTTATCTTTCACTTTATTCTGCCTTTTGTGGTTTTAATGAAACATTTTATATGATTCCATTTTCCCCCCTTTCGTAGTATATTGGTTATACACTTCTTAAGTTTGCAGTATACATTTACAGCTAATCCAAGTCAACCTTTAAATAGTACTTCAAGGGTAGTGTGAGTACCTTATAATAATAAAATAATTCCGATTTCTCCCTACCGTCCCTTGTATCATTGTTGTCATTTTTTTCACTTATATATAAGCGTACATAAGCATATAAATATGTTCATAAAATACATATATAAGCACACATAATTGAATGCATTGTTGGTTTTATTGTTTTGAACAAACTGTTATCTGTTAAATCAATTAAGATAAGAGAAGTAAAGTTTTAATTTTACCTTCATTTACTCTTTCTTCGATAGTCTTCCTTACTTTATGTAGATCCAAGTTTCTGACCTATATTATTTTCCTCCTCTCTAAAGAACTTCTTTTAACATTTCTTACAAGGCAGATCTGTTAGCAGTAAATTCCCTCAATTTTTGTTTGTCTGAGAAAGTCTTTATTTCTCCTTCACTTTTGAAGGATAATTTCCCAGAGTATAGAATTCTGGGTTAGTGAGCTTTTTCTCTCAACACTTTAAGTTTCACTCCACTCTTGCTTTTGTGGTTTCTGGGAAGTCAGATGTAATTCTTATCTTTGTTCTTCTATAAGTAAGGTATTTTTTTTAGCTTCTTTCAGGATTTTTCTTCATCCTTGATTTTCTATGGTTTGAAAGTGGTATACCTAGGTGTTGTTTTTGGCACTTACCCTGCTTGTTTTTCTCTGAACTTCATAGATCTGTGTTTTTGTGTCTGACATTAATTTGGGGAAATTTTCAGTCATTATTGTTTCAAATATGTCTTCTGTTTCTGTCTTCTCCTTCTAGTATTCTCATTATGCATGTTACACCTTATGTTGTTTTCCCACAATTGTTGGATATTCTGTTGTTTTCTGTAGTCTTTGTTCTTTTTGCTTTTCAGTTTTCAAGGATTCTATTGATATATCTTCCAGCTCAGAGATTCTTTCCTCAGTTGTGTCCAGTCTACTAGTAAGCCCATCAGAAGCATTCTTCATTTATGTTACAGTGTTTTATTTGTAATCTCCAGCATTTCTTTTTGGTTCTTTCTTAGGATTTCCATCTCTCCTCTTACATTGTCTATCTGTTCTTGCATGCTGTATACTTTATCCATTAGAGTTCTTCACGTGTTAATCATAGTTGTTTTAAATTCCCGGTCTGATAAGTGCAGCTTCCCTGCCAGGTGTGGTGCTGATTTGTGATTTTTGCCTTTTAGTGTGCCTTGTAATTTTTTCTTGACAGCCAAACATGAAATGACATGATGTACCAGGTAAAAGGAACTGCTGTAAATAGATCTTTAGTAATGTGTTGGTGAGGTATAGGAGGAGAGTAAGCAGTCTGTGATCCATTGGTTAGGCTTCAGTTTTGTAGTGAGCCTGTGCCTCTGGACTTTGAGCTTCACAAGTGTTTCTCAGTTTTTTTCTCCCACTTTAGGGAGGACGAGATGGCTAGAGTGGGCTGGAGTTGAGTATTTCCCTTCCCCTGATCAGTTAGGCTCTGATTAACTGATTAACTAGTTCCGCCTGAGGGCAGGCCTTGTTGAAAAGAGCAGAGCACTCTCGCATATTTCAAAACAAATTTCAGTCTGTTCAGCTTTTTACTTATTAGGACCATGTGGCAACTCCAAAGCTCTTTGCATGTGGAAAGAGAAACCAGCAGTCCAGTGATGTTTTGTTAAGTTTTAGAAGAAAATATTTATGACCTGGAATAGAAAGGATACCTTATGCCACACTCAAATAATGCTGACCATAAAAGAAAAGATGAGAAAATACAATACATTACAATTAAAGACTTTTCTTCCTCAAAAGACATTATAAAGTGAAAAGATCAGCTACACACTGGAAGAATATGTTTTCCACACATGACAATGAATTGGTTTTCAGAACATATAAAGAACTCCTACAAATTGATAAGGAAAAATATTTAATAGAAAACAGGTAAAAGATAGTTACAGATATTTCACAACAGAAGAAACACAAATCTATAATAAACACACGGAAAAAAATTCTTAAACTCATTAGTAGTCAAGGAAATGCAAATTAAGATCACATTGAAACAATAGTTTATATCCATTAGAGTCACAAAATTAAAGTTTGCCGGTACCAAGTGCTGGCAAGGATATAGATCATTAGGAATTTTTATATAGTGCTAGTTGGACTGAAAATGTATACAACCACCTTAGAAAACAATTTAACATTATCTCTGTAAATCTGAACATACGTATACTCCATGACTCCAATTTGACTTCTAAGTATATGCCCTAAAAAAAGCCTGCATATTGTATAAAAGACAGAAAGACACATAATTTATTGCAACATTGTTCTTAAAAGCAAAAACTGGAAATCACACAAGTGTTTATCTCTGGAGATTAGATAAAAATACTATGGTGTATTCCCACTGTGGAATATTATATAGCAGTGAAAATAAATAAACTACATCTATATTCTTAACCATGGATGGATCTCAGAAATATAATGTTAAGTGAAAAGTTGCAGAAGACTAAATACATTAAGATACAATTTCTATGTAAAATTCAAAAGGCAGCCAGATAGTGTATTGCTTAGTATACTAGTATGTGGTAAAATTATTTTAAAGAAGCAATGGGATGATAAACACAGGATTCAGGATAGTGGTTACCTGTGAATGGGGGTAAAAAGAGGGATGGGATCATATGGGGAGCACACAGGAAGTAGTAATGTTCTAGTTTTTGGGTTGGATAATAAGTTCTTGAATGTTCATTTTATTATTAGGCTTTAAAACTCCCATATATATTCTATGTATTCTTTTTTTATGTTTCAACTATTGCATCATAAGATGAGAGAGAGTAGGCTTTCCAGATCTACCTCTGGAAGGCAAGATTGCACTGCGATCCAGGTGTCCTTATGACCAGGAAGACAGAGCCGAGTAGAAGACAGGCTTGGAGGGCAGTCAGATCCCTTAAAAGACGGGAAGCAGGGGCCAGAAGGAAACTTGGAGGTGATGGATGTGTTCATCACCTTGACTGTGGTGCTGGTTTCTCAGAGGTATACTAATGTCAGAACTCATCAAATTGTACACTTTAAACACACACAACTTATTGTCCCAATAAAGCTATTAAAAGAGGTTAAAGCCAAGCTCTTCTCCCACTTGAACGATGAGCTAATTCTGTCTTCCTTCCCATGGAGGAGTGTGGGAATGATGGAGCATTCCCTCATGCTCTCCCTGCCCCATGGACAGTTCCCTCCTCTCCTTGGAGGATAAGGAGGTGCATTTTCTTTCTTCCAGCCTAATAAAAATAATAAGTTTTTCTCAAAAAATGTTTGATGAATTGTTGGCCTTACACTGTTGAGTGAATCCAGTTTTTTAAAGGTCAGATATGGTATTACCTGAATGAGTTGTCTAGAATCTGTTCTTCAACCGTGGAGAATTGTAAGATAAACTAAAATGAATATTCCTTTTTAACTGAAGCCTTATTTTGATCTTACAATCTATATGACTTTAACAAATACCCATATATTCGAAGTGAAGTTTTCCTGACGTTAACTTTTCCTTGAACACTAGATGGTGTGGTAAAACCCAGCCTTTCGAAAGAAGAGCACCACCAAAACAAGAAGCTGTGTCTTGGAAACCACTGAGAAGTCCTGTCTAAACTGGAGTGAAGACCTCAAGAATTTTTATTTTACTTTTAAAAGTTAATTCAGAAAATAAGGATGGATTTCTGTGAAAAGTTGAAAAAAAGTTTTAAGAAAGCTAACTTATTACTAGCATATGAATGATGTTAATGAGAATATTTTTATTTGAGGTTGGTGTGTTTTCCAGAATATAGTACTGTGTTCTTTTATTACACTAAATGAGGTAGCAATAATTGAATGAGACCAGTTGAATTGTCCATAGGGATTGATTTCTCCATGTCTTAGCTTTATATTAGCCAGTTTGAAAGAGGCTGGTTCACTGGAGGTCACATCTCAGCAGACAATTACACACCTTCTAAGAAATATTAATTCCTTTGGATTATGATGGTGGCAGTAAATTGCTCCAGGGAAATAAATGGCAACCTGGCCATTATTAAGAGTCAGTGTGTGAGTCACCAGAAGTTCACATTTGTACCCAAAGCTTTCTAATAAGCAGAATTTACTTAATTAAGTGTGACTCATAAAAATGAAGTTGACGGACCTGGTCTTCATTATTAAAAGTATATATTTTTTAATGTTATTAATTTTTCTTAAAGCTTTCGATATGTAGAAGTCACAATGATTTGTTGGACTAGGGTGTTATATCACTGATTTGGGGTAGCAATAGGAAAATGGTATTCTGAGACATTGTTATTGTTTGATAGCAGTGACTTCTTGAAATCACTAACAATGAACCTTAAATTTGGTGTTGACTTTAAGAGAAAAATATTTAGTCTGGAATATTGAAACTAGCTTTTTAGAATTCCATTCGGAAATGCTGCTCATTTTTCCCTCCATATAATTAACACAGAGTATCTCATAGCTTTGAATGCAAGGCCTTTTAAAAACATTTTAAAACCTTAAGAATATTGAAAGTCCTGAAAGTAAACATATTGTCAGTTCATTCACAGTCCAAACTGCTCTTGGGGGAGCGTCATTTTTTTTTTTTTTTTTTTTTTTTTTGCTAAGAAACTTTCAGAAAATTAGTCCAAAGATGAAGGGTCCTGTTTTGTTAAGGGGGGGAGTTGCAGTGGCCCCTGGTGCACAGGCCTGGGGCGGGACATTCTGAGGAACAGCTCTCCTGGCTAGTGACGTAATCAGGCTTGCCTTTGCTATTGTCCCTTCCTTTCTGTGACATCACATGGCTTCACGAGGCCTCCTACCAGTTTCTCAGAATTGCACAGGACAATCCAAATGTTAACCAGATGCCCCTGCTTGTACAGCAGGCCTTTTAGGGCTACTGGGAGTTCAAAGTCAGCATACCAGGCAGTTGAGAATTGCCATCAACATTTTAACACAAGATACAGGGTGTGGAATAGAGAGGGACGGGAAGAGAGGTGCCTTTAGGGTTAACCAGTGGTTAAGTTGTTCTTTCATATTTATCAATAGAAAACATTGACATTTGCTTTCATCTCCCCTGTTGCTTTCATATATTAATTATATGTGTTTAAGTTTTTCTTGGATTTGTTGTTTTTTACTAATATGTCAACTACATCAAATATTTTATAAATCAGTAAATATTTTGCAAGACCCAAAAGCCTGGAATACTGCTAGGTTTACGGATTTATGTGTCAAGTGTTAGGGAGGATATCAGAAGGGAGAAACATGCAAATGGGGAAAGCTATTATTAGGAAATGGAAAGTTAATATTTCCATAGCACTATTAAAATGGCCATGATAATGCCATTTTTCCTTCTATACAACTGGTCAGATTTCAACATTTATTGAGAGTTTATGTATAGTACCAGGAGGGAAGCTCCATGAGGGCAGGGATGTGTGTGTGTGTGTGTGTGTGTGTGTGTGTGTGTGTGTGTGTGTTACTATATATATATATATTTTATGTATTATGTAATATGTAATATGTTACATATGTATATTTATATATATAATGTATACATATATATATATATATATATACATTTTTTTTTTTTAACTGCTGAATCCAGTGCCTACAGCAGTTTCTGACACATAATAGGCATTCAGTAAATATTTGTTGACTGATCAAATGACTGCTGGACATTGGCTAGACCTGAAGATGAGATGTGTAGGAAATGCTCCCTGACCTCAGAAGGTCACCATCCAGTGGAAGGTCCAAGCATGTAATCAAGCCATAGAGACCGATTCTCAGAGTGGGGTCCCTGCCCAGTAGCATCGCATCCTCTGGGGCCTTGTTAGAAATGAAGCTTCTTAGGGCTCACGCTGACCTCCGGACTCAGACACCGGTGGGGCCTGGCCGTCTGTTCACAGCCCCTCAGGTGATTCCGATGGCCTTCAAGGTTGAGAACTTCCCTGTGGATGTAACTGTGGGAGCAGTGATGGCACAACAAAGGACAGGCATACACTCTGGGGCGTCCTGGAGAGACAGCCCTTGGAGAAGTGGAGGTGCTTACGGCGGGTCCTGAAGGAACTCACGGGGCTGTAGGCAAAAGTAGGGACAAGAGGAACTTCTGAGAGAAAGCAGTGGAGATAGGTGGTCACACTGGGAAGCAGGAGAGGGCAGTGACTGGGGACGCACAGAGCGCTGAGCTGTCACGGGAGCCCCTGGCTAACAATGGCAACTGACATCTAGTCATTCTCAGTCCAGAGCCTTTGTCCCTTGGCCTGAGAAATCAGGATTTGCACTGAAATAATAATACATCTTGAGAGGATAATAGTAAATTGATAATTTGTCAAGAATAGCCCTGCATTTGTTCTCTGCCAAGGGACAACAGAATATGCCGGCGTGAGGTGGGGTAAGCACGGGCCTGGTTCAAGCCACGCCTGCCATATAGAGTACACACAGGTTTACATGTATTGTTTCATTGTTTTACTGCTAAAGCTTTTCTGTGAGTTTTTCTTCCTCAGTTAGTTTGCAAAAATATACCCTTCTCTCATAAATCTTCATTTTATGCGTGAACACATCTGCTTTCGGATCTGCCACAACACCTCGCTTTTGACACACTTTAGCGCAAGTGGCTAAACACCAATTTTTTTTAAAAGTCTGATTTTGTCAACAGTGACCACTTGGCATTTAGCTGTGGCTGTTACTATTGCTATTTAGGATTAAGCGTCATTTAGTATCTTCATTTCATGTGTAATATTCCTGAAGTCTTTTTACTTTTCACTATCATTTTGCATTATATCATACTTCAGACATATAAAAAAGTATATTGTTAGAACAAATACTCATGTACCCAATATGAAGCATGAACATACACTGACGCTTGGAGTCTTAAGCATAGGTAATTTTCATCCTCTTTGGAGATCTAGGTTAGAGCTTTATTTTGCACCTTTTCCACACTTGCTTTCAAGGGCACATCCTGGGTTCCTGAAAGATGGTCCACGCTTACTGCAAGACCACAGTGTTTCAGAGGCCAACTGAAGAGCAACTCAAGACCGTTACCAGGATTGCGCCCCATTTTAAGACGGACTCCATAACCAGTCTGTTTCACTTACTTTATTACCTTTTGCCTTTCAGATGTCTTCATTGTGCTTAGCCTGGGATACTTTTCCTGATAGCAAAAGGTAACCAGCTGCTCTGACCTGGGTGACCCAGTTCTGGTTCCCTGAGCCAATTTTTGACAGTTTTCTAACTTCTTTGTAAGCTGAGCAGACTGGTCTCCTAACAGTTGAACTGTGATGCTTTTTACAACATAGTGAAGGAAGGGTCCGAACGTGGGCAATAGGGGACGCCTCAGCCACCTGCAGAGGTGATTCCGAGTTAGGGCTCAGGCTACCTTTATAATTTACTGACTCTGGTATTCAAGCCTCTGTTATTTCTGGCCGACATCTAAATGTATGGTACCATTTATTCAACTCCTGAGCACCTAGGAGCCAAACTCTGTGCTAGGTTTTCAGCTCCAAATGGAAACAGCGTAATTTGCTTTGGATACTTTTTAAAATAGAGGAAATTGCATGCTCACTGTCAAATGTCACAAATTGAATTCTGAGAAGTTTAAAAAATGTATCCAGTAGCAGAGTGAAAAAATTGTTTGTATTCTAGAGCTGACAGTGTACATTTTTAACCTCCATCAAAAATTTAAAGTTATGAGTTACTCAAAATTCTACCTGAGTGATGTGCCAGAAAACCCTTCACTGATATTCTAGAATAGTCGTACTGCCTTTGCTAGAATTTTGTCTTTGTTTTTATAACACAAGAAAATCAACATAGATGAGGGTTTCTCTCTTGGCACTATTGGCATTTGGGGCCAGATGATTATTGTGGGGTCTGTCCTGTGTGTTGTAGACCATTTAGTTGCAACCCTGTTCTCTGCCCACTAGATGCCAATAGCAACTCCCCACCCAGTATGACAACCAAAAATGTTACCTAAGGGGCAAAGTCACCCCTGCTGAAAGCCACTAGTGTAAACCATCCAGTGAGTATAAGTGTGTATTTTACCACCATGTTTCCCCGAAAATAAGACCAGGTCTTATAATAATTATAATAATTAGGGCTTATGTTTGGGGGATGTCATCCTGAAAAATCTTGCTAGGGCTTATTTTATGGTTAGGTCTTATTTTGGGGGAAACGCGGTACGTGCCAATACTGTATCAGACCTAAGGGCCATTTAAATCGTCTAGTATAACCATGATACCTGAGGCTTTTTTATGGTCAGGTACCAAAGCTTGAGGACAAATTCCACTGTACCATCTTCAAATGTCTTAAATAAATTAGGTTTAGAGTGGATGAGTCAAAAGCAACTTGCAATCTCTCATTTCAATTTTCATTTAGAAAGGTAACACATAACCTATGGCTTTTGCTTTGTTGTGTTTGTGCTTCAGGTTATTGATACACATGAATTAGACCATTTTGTAAACATCCTCAACATGGAATAATTTTTTCTACCTGTGTCAAAAGGGTAATGGAAGATCTACAGAGTAGCTATGCTTACCTGGACTATACATAAATCCATCAAAAGTTCATTTGTGGGGTGGGGTTTGGTCACAGCTGGATGTTCTGTAGAACCAACCTGACTTGCTGCCCCTCTGAAGCAGAGAACTGAATCTATTATATTTGTCTCCTAGCACAGAAAAGTGAAATCCCTCCTCCGTGACCTTAGCTGACATACACACTGTGGCTTATTTTGCAAGGACAGAGCACACTGTTCAGCATGATCAAATTTTATCTTATCGGTTGACCAAGTAGGCCTTTAATTTCTCGTATCAGCATTTGACATGTATCTTAAAGTGATGATATTTTTAATGCAATTATACTGTTGGCTATTAAAAATCCAGTGGATCTATTTAATATTGTGTGGAACTTTTCTATTATTTAAGCCGATTTATTGAATATCCTGCCCTTCAGTAAAACAAACCCCATTTAGCCTTACCGGTTGAAAATGAGGCCCATTTAAAACGGAATATCCTGTGCATACTTTAATTTAGAAGCTGGTCCATAAAGATGTATTTACCATGTTTAGTGAACTACACTTAAGTAGACTCAGATTTCAAGGGAACTTAGATCTCATCTCCTTTGACAAACCTGGAAATGGGAGAGTCCAGAAGGTAAAATAATTTCATATTAGTTAGAATGTGTTAAGGGCCTAATCAAGCATTGTCAGCAAATTTTTTTTTTCCATTTTCAGTTCTGTTTTTAACGTAAAAACACATTTGTCCTATACACATTGACATGTTGGCTGATTTTAACATGTTATAGTAATAAATTCAAGGACTTCCATTTTTATAAATTTTGTTGTTTTTAGTAAAATTATACTTACACATTTTAAATGATCAAATAGCTCTATAGACCTTACTTTGAAATAATAGTCTCCCCCTATCCTATATTTCACCCCTCCCCAGAGGCAACCAGGCTCAACGATTCTAGCTGATTCTTTGTTATCTCCAAAGCTCCAAATAATATGCCTGTATTTTCCCTTAATAGTTTTTCAATTTTAGGCAGTGTTGTTTGAATTTCCATTATGGAAGACCAACCTTTCACCTCACTCTCCTCTTCACACACTTCCTTCTTTCCATCTTCCCGATACTGTTAATACTTTTATTTTGGTCACATCCATATTCACTGTTTGTTATTATGACAATGTAAATGCTATTCACAGTTTTGTCATATTGTGTACTATGATTACTTTTCCTTATTGAACTTATTTGCCTGCATTTTAAAATTATCTCTTGTTTTTTTTTGTTTGTTTTTTTGGATTGGTTTTCTATTTTATTACAAATCTGTAGCCAGACTCTTCTCCCAGTTGTGTAACCTCTCAGTACATGCAAACGCATTAGGTATCCTAGCAAATTCTTTTTTAAGAAATCCCTCTGAGAGCCTCTGATTACCTCCAGTCTGGACCAACTGCTCACAGATTTGCTGCACAGGTGTCCTCTGGGGTGCTCCCTTCATAACTACCCTGGGGATCCCCTGTTTCCTGGAACCCATTTCTTTCTTTCTCAGTTTGGTGGGGCATATCTTTCAGAAGATTCTGATAAAGAGTACATGGTGGCACGATGACTGTCAGACGAGATCATTATTGGGGAGCTGTTAGGATACTGTGAGTATCTGTACGTGTCTTTACTCTCACATTTAATTGAGAGTTTGGATATAGAATTGTAGATTGGGAATGATTTTCCCTCAGAATTTTGAAGGCATTGTTTTATGATCCTTGTTACACTACTGGAATGAGTTTCAAGAGTTGGATTGAAACCCCAAGTGAACGAGAGTTACTCAGCACCACATGTTCTAGAACAATGTAGCGTCACGTGCAGCGGCAGCCTCCTGGGACCTCACATTCACAGGCACATCTTCTAAAATGTTGTCACTGAGTCCTCGGTTCCCTTTGTCCTGTAAGTTTATGTTGAAAAGAAAACAAAAATCCTCTATTTTGATTTTAATGATTTTTGTTGAAAAAACAGAGGTAAACTGATATGTTCATTTCTCCATTTTTGTATTTTCTGTAATGTTTTGTCTTAAGCATTAAATTCCTTTCCCATTGCATATAACATATTTTTACTAATATATTTAATAAAAATAGCCACCCCATAATGTCATTATGCATCTTTTCCTTGGGGATGAGCCCCAAAGGTGTTGTGTCAGAGAAGCACATGTTCTTTGGCCAAGGGTGATTTTTAAGACTCCACGGAGGTGAGGTGTACCTGAAAAATAAGGACTTTCTGAAAAACAATCTTTGGGGAGAAAGTTAAATATTGTTTGACATCACTGTGGCATTTGGATGTATTCCTGTTTGTTATTTCTGATTGTGTATTTTAAAAGGCTTTACCAGCCTTACTGTGTGTTTTGTTTCTAGTGTTTAACTCTCATCTCTGCTTGAATTGGGACAGTAGGTGGCTTCAGGCTCAAGTTTAATGTAGACCCAGGTTATTAACCATAGGCCTGCCTGGCTCACCTGGCACCTCACAGCCGTTTACCTGGGTATCGCCTACTGAACTCCCCAAGAAGCTTAACCATTTAGTTTATGAACAGCCTTGGCAATAACTCAAAATATGGAAAGGAAAATATCATCGGTGAGGGACGGCTACAGTATTTTAAAAATATTTTAGGCTGCAGTCGAATGTAGTTTTAGTCTGCAACAATCAAATTTATGGAATTGTAGTGATTTGTAACGCTTCTGTACCATAGAAAAGCAGTAAAGAACTATTGTCTGCATCTGTTTCTGCAATGGTACCATCAAAACTGTTTGTCCTATGTGATGGTAGAAAGAACTGACTAGTGAAAGATTACTGATTATGCATAGCTACCATTTTGTAGCAGTTTTAATTTTAATATACCACTTAAAGTTACAGCTTTCACTTCTGTAAGAATGACTGTAACCCAGCAAGTAACCATTCCTGCAAACCTCTTGACTTTGTCTGCCAAATCTCTTCAGTTTGGTCAGCTTTATTTCTGGGTCACTAAACGGCACCAGCCCTCTTCATTATACACATAAACTTTGTCCTTAGTGACACTAAGATACATAAGCACTGTTCCTAATTTTCCTGAATGTTTGCTTCTAAACCCACCTACCATTGCGGGGAGGAAAGAGAAAGAAGGGAGCCCGTGTGGGGACAGAAGCTCCTTGGTGAGTAAAGGAGTTTGTTAGGGAAAGCACCTGTCTTTCCAGAAGGGCATAAGCCCAGACTTTCCTGGAATATCTCTCCTCACACATACTTCTCCAGCCACTTTAGCTGTTAAGGCAGCTGTGTTTCCGCAAGTCTCTACCCTCAGAAATTAGGGTCCCGGCCAAGGTGAACAAGGGAGAAGGCTTGGTTCCTCCCCGTGCTGATGCCCACCCGAAAGGTGCCCGGCCTAGGATGCAGCCCAGGGCACAGGTGTGGGAAGGAGCCTGATTGCCGCAGAGTACGTGGAAACAGACCTGGCCCTTCCTCGCGAGCAGACGTGGTCGGGATGGTTCCAACAGCTTGACGCACCTTGTGCAGTCTGATGTGCCTGTTCGTAGCGTTTTAAAAAAGCAAGGGTTAAGCCAGAAGATTCGAAGGTACTGTCAGTATACGATGCTGTTACATCTCAAGAAATTTAAACTCATGAGCAGAGGGCCCCTGTATAACAAGTTGTGACTTCTGACCAACTTTGTTTCATCTCTGACGATAACCAGAGGTAGTTTTCTGGGTTCTTTATCCAAACGTCCCACAACTCATTAACAAATAGTTCTGAGCACTGACTGTGCCAGGCACTCTGCATGGGACCCAAACCCAGAGGAAACCTGCCCCCGTGGAGTTTATAGTCTAGCTGGGAGACAGGCATAGATATTCATGAAGATAAAGGAAAGATAGCTACGTGGAAAAGAACTCATCTCCCAACAAAACAGGCACGTGTCCCTCCAGTTCTTGCCCACTTCCTACAGATTCCTGGTATAGTTATGAGGGCACCATTGGCTGTATTTAGTGGATCTAGAAAGTTGTATTGGTTTACATTCTTGAAAAATCCTACATGTTTAAGCAGGATATATTTGGGAAACCATCAGGAAGGACAGAAACACAATGATATCAAAAATGCAAATAGTTATACTCTCTGATACAAGTGTGTCTGTTGCCCAGGACTTTTGCCATTCCTGCTTCATTTTGATGCTGAAGTGGCTATAAAGGGACATTTTCTGCTGAGATGACACACTTTGGCATCATCTAATGAAGGACCCATATGCACGTTGGGGTATTGGGTGGAAAGAAGTGTTTTCTTTTACAAAGCAAGCAAACGTTTTCTGTGGGCCAGGAATTTGGGCCGACTCTGCTGGGCAGTTCTGCTGCCTATGGCTGAGGTCACTTGAGGCCACATACAACTCGTGGCTGTGAGCAGGGCCCAGCTGGGTGCTGGGGTAGCTGAGGCTGGAACAGCCAAGAGTCTCCATTCACATTCTGACACAGCTGGGGGCTGTCCAAGCACCTGTCCACGCGATCCCTCCAGCAGGAATCAGGCGTCTTCACCTGGCGGCTCTGAGAGGACAGACCTGTTGTTCACGGGTCCATCCAGCCTCGCCTCGCATCAGGTTTGCTGAGGTCTCATTGGCCAATGCCAGTCATGTGGCCAGGCCCAGAGTGTGCGTGAGAGGGGTCAGCACTGGGCAGGAAAAGCAGGAGGTGTTCATTTGGGGCCATCAAAGTGACAGGTTGCCACAGGCTGAGCAGCCCACAAAGTTAATGCCTGTTGAGAAACGGGCCACCTGTCCTGGCCCCTGGGCAGAGTTCTGTCCCCAGTGCTGCTACTTCTAATGGAACTTTTCACCTCCCTAATGCTTATAGCAACGATAACAGGCCAAATACTTTCAAACTGAAGCATTGAAGATGTTTCTTAAGAAGTTGTAGGAGTTCAAGTCTACAAACCCAAATTTCAGTTTGCAAACCTGAGAGAAGCATCCTGGATAACACTTTGTGTTGCTGCGTGAGTGTATGTTTCTGAAAAATTGTTTAAAAATTTATGTTAAACATGCTAGGGACAGCCATGATTATAACTACTATAATAATGCCCAACCCCTAATTGATAGGTAAAAGGCTCACATTTTAAAATGAAACAGCGCAGGAAGACTCTACTTTTCTTGGCCGGGATTGCTGCCAAAGTGACAGACACACCTCAGTTCTTCCTGCGTACCTCCCTGAGGATGGTCCAGAATCAGATGCCATCGGGCCTCCGCAGACCATGCTTTTTGAGAACTCCTTCTAGCAGTCATTGCTCGTGGCCTGGCAATGGCCTGGTACGTGCAGGAAGGCAGACCTGCGGTTCCAGCCCTTCGCTGGCCAAGTACGCCTGCCTCTGGATGACGTGGGTTCTGAATGCGCGAAGGGGGAGAAAAAAGGGGATATGGAGAATGCTGATCAGCCCTTTCTTTTAAAAATGCCTCAGTGAGAGAAACACCACCATCAACAGCAAACGTTTACTAAATCTACTCCTTTGATCCAAGCTCCCAAATCAAGAAAATGTGGATGTTCTTGGCCACAGAAGGAATGAAATCTTACCATATGTGACAACATGGATGGTCCTAGAGGATATTATGCTCAGTGAAATAAGTCAGACTGAGAAAGACAAATGTCATATGATCTCACTTATATGTGGAATCTAAAGAACAAAATAAACAAAACAGACACAGACTCACAGATACAGAGAACAAACTGATGGTTGCCAGGGGGGTGGGGAGTTGGGAGACAGAGTGAAAAAGGTGAAGGGATTAAGAAGTACAAGTTGGTAGTTACAAAATAGTCACAGGATGTAAAGTACAGCGTAGAGAATATACTCAGTAAAGTTGTAATAACTGTATAGTGCCCGCTGGATACTGGACTAATTTGGGAAAATTACTGCATAAATTATATAAATATCTAAGTAATATGCAGTACAACTGAAGCTAATATAAAATAATATTGAATGTCAACTATAACTGAAAAGGGAAAGAAGGACGGAAGGAAAGAAGGAAGGAAGGAAAGGAGAAAGGAAGGGAGGAAATATGAATGCTGATGGAAAAGAATGTACTAGCTTAAATTGCCTAGTCCATTTTTTAAAGAAAACAGATCTTCAAAGAGCTTTTTGTGTTCTAAGTGGCAAACAAAATAATAGTCCATTAAACGGGTACTATTTATTTCAGGTAGCACATTAACTTGAATGTGGGAGTCTCCAAGCGAGGATGTGGGTTCTCTTTACATGCTAGAATAATCGATGATTTATGTGCCTGACAACCTTTTCACAGCCCTTTACATAGTCGTTGTATTTATGACTGTTTTATAAAACTCTGAGTATAATTTTGCTCTTGAAATGGATTATAATGTTTTGCTGTGGTGACTGTGCTTGTTTTGTCACGTTTAAGGTTCTTCTAAAGTCAAATACCGGTACTTTCTTAGTTGGCGCAGTGAGGCATTGTGGGAAATGGGGGCGGGGAGCTTGCTGCCTTACATTTCCACTCTCAAGACTGGAACTGTGAAATCACCTGGTCCAGTGTTCCTAAAAGGGGCACTTATGGCAATTTGAGTGTGATCGTTTTCCACTGGACTTCTTGAGCATAGTGGAGACTTAGCACCCCTGGCCCACACCTACCAAAAGCCATTGGAATCACCCATACATTTGGACAAAAACCAAACGTATCTGGGGGTGGGGTGGGGTGGGGTGGGGTGGGGTGGGGGACAGCCCTTGGCTGAGAACTGCTGACCAATCCAAGCACCCATGAAAGGCTGCAACTCCCCTTCAAGTGTCCTCCAAAGATAGCAGGTCAGCCAGGCTCGGTGCTGACACCCCCGGCGATGAAAAACTCACCACCTCCTAAAGCCATGTGAACTCTACTCATGACTCAAATGTTATTTTGATGGCACGGCCCCTCCCCCACCGTCACCCCCTCATTTCCATCATTCATCCTTGGTCTGTAACACAGGCCTCTTTGTGTCACATCCGCTTCCACATGAATGCCCTTCAGTGCTTGAAAAGAGCCATTGTGTCCCTGTGGCCCGTGACAGTCTCCCACCTCTCTTGGAAACTTACTGTGTCATTTTCATAGCTTTGCATTTTATGGTAAAACACTTTCTATATTCATGTAATTTTCCCACCGTGTTGTAGGTAGGCGTGATCATTTCCACTTCACAGAAAATGAAATGGAGTCTCAGGTCCAGTGACCAACCCAAAGCCACACTGCCAGTCATTGGCAAAGCCACACAAGTCGAGTTCTTCTCCAGATTCAGTGCCTATCACAATTTTCACAGTCTGCACTAAATTTTGTCCAGTCTCTCCTTCTCTGATGTCTCCTTTCTTTCCATCTCCAGCTCTGCTTGTCTCCCATGGTAGAAAGAATCAATGGCCCCAATTTTTTACCCTTTACCATATGGCTTTGCAGGTTCCTTCCATCAACGTGGAGTATATTTCTCCACCCATGATGTGGGGTTCAATAGACTGACGTGAACAATGTCATTGTGACAGTTCTGGTATCAGGCCCAGGAAGCCTTGAGTGTCCCCACTTGCTTTTGCATTTCTGCCATCACCAGACACGAGGAGCAGAGCCATGTTAGCCAGCCCTGCTTAGATTAGGTGACCCGCAGCCAACCCACAGACCTGCCAGAAAACATAACTGGTTTCATTTAGCTTACTGAGTTTTGGGAGACTTGTTATGCAGCAATTGCTAATTGATACATTTCTCCAACCTTCAGAAAACAAAGACTTCGCTTTTATCCTTCATTACCTTAAAGCCTGTACACAACATCTCATCTGTTGTTTATCCCAGAAACCACGACTACCTTTCTGCCCCACTTTCCTTGTGGCAAGGTGCTCCCAAGTCCTAATGGCCAAATCCTGCTTGGTCCCTGCAGTCTTCAGTGCCTTGTGCCACCTTGCACTTCCGAAACTCCTTCTTTGGCTTTCTGACACTTGCCATGTTTCTTACCTCCCCCCGTCCTCCCAGGGTCTCCCTTGTGCCCTCTTCCCTCTTGCTTTTCTTCCCTCTCTCGAGGGACCCCATCCTCTCCCATGAGCTCAAGGACCACAAAAGCAGGGACAGCTGTTTCCAACCCCACATCTCTTTAAAGCTGTGTGTGCATGTCCGCTTGACAGCTCCCCCAGGAGGTCCTACACGTTTTACCCAGAGAATGACTGCAGGCCAAGTGGAGGAAGGACCAGCTTGGGGAGAGACCAGTGGCCAGGGCTCCAGACAGGAAGGTACCACAAGAATCCAGGCAAGAGGTGATGCGGCCGGACTCGGGGCATCAGGGTTACTAGAAACCCCTGAGCACCTGTGCTTCTTACTGGCAGAGTTGGAGTTTGGTTTTTGGACTTGGCTGTAGGGCTTCACATTTATCCTTGTAAATCTCGCCATGGTAGACCTAGCCTAGTACTGCAGCCTGTCACGCTCCGTGTTAACTTCACTATACCCGCTAATTAGGCACCCATCCTCCCCAGACTCGTGACTCAGCCATCTGATCAGTTTGTTACTTCTGTGCCACTCAAGTCATGGATTCCACTGACAAGAAAGAGCCTGGCAGGAAGAATACAGTAAAGACTGTTACTTGTTTTAGCCACCAGATGGCTGCATGTCCCAGAAATTGCTGCAGGTCCAGCTTATAAGTGAAACTAGAATTTGAGCTTTGTTGGATTCTGTGGGATTTGCAATTGGGCGCGGGGAGTGTAGAAGGACATGGAATGAGAGTACGGCCCATCAGGGAGCTGCATGTAGTTGGACGGCAAGGACTAGGAGGTTGAAGGAAGGAAGCGCCTTGAGAACAATTCTGGGGTGCAATAGGAGGCACAGAGGGGTTTAAGCAGAGGAGTGACAATCATATGTGTGCCCTTAACACGTTGCGTACGGATCACGAGAATCTTCGTTTTTTTCTGAGCCATGCGTTAAGGACGGATAACGAGAATTTTAAAAGATTGGGCAGAGAGCAGTGAGAGGCCAAGACAGGGAGGTGAGACGAGGGGCGATAGGGAACCAGCTGTGAAAGTGCCTATGCAGCGGGCCGCCAAGGAAGACAATGCAGCCAGGCTCTCGGGAGATTTGGCCACGCATCATCTGGAGCCCATAGTGGGAAGAGGAAAGAAAAAATATCACTCACGGGTGTGTAAAGTGTGCGCATCAAAAAAAGTGAGAAGTGAAACTCAGTACATATGCAATTTTTGCCGTGTCCCACTGCACAAAGGAAGCCGCTTTCTGCAGTATCACACCAGGAGGGATTACTAACATCATAGGTGAGTAAATCCTAAAAAATTCCATAGAAAAATAATAAATGACATAGAAGCATTTACGCTTTAAAGAGAAGAGTGCATTTTAAAGTAGTTTCTTTTAAAAACCTGCCGGAACAGAGGGGTATGAGGGATTTAAACCCCACCGTACGCAACGTGTTAATTAAACAATCACTCCAGCATCAGTGTGGAAAACCCATCAGTGTGGCATGAGAAAGCAAGAGGGGGAACTGGGTAGCTGTTGGTTGGTTCAAAATGAGAAACGACAAGTGTCTCGACCAGCTGCCAGCGAGACTATAGTGGTATGACTCCCCTGTCTATCGCTCCGTTGTTGTTCTTTTTTGGCCTCACCATGTCCTGCGTTCTTGCACCGGGAGTGAGACCAGAGACCCCGCATGACACATGGCACAGCGAGCAGGGTGTGGTGTCAGCCAAAGCTCCTCAAAAGGTAAAGGAGCAGTTTATACGTATGAAAGCTCAGTCTCAGGAAGCCTGTGAGGAGTAGCGCCAGGAACAGGAGGTATGATCTGCTTGAGAGAAATGTGACCCCTCGGTGAATAGGTGGTCCTCTCGAGCCTCTGGATAGCACGCCGCCCTGTTGGCCGTGGCGGGCGTCACCTTCCTCTTTGTGGTCCACTGCTGCCCGTGGGCTCCTACAGTTGTGGGCATCCGACACCGAGGCCTCCACCCAATTGGACGCCTGGCTTCCGGCCAGGTAGGAATGGAGTCTGACTCTGGGCAGGAGGACATTGGCCCCCACACAGTGTGTGGTATCCAGTAGCCAGTGTTCTCAGGAGTTGGACCCCCAAGGAGGGAGGACATGGAAGGTTCTCCAGGCAGCATAGGAAAAAGCCGTGCAGCTGTTGGAGAGCTGGACCCCCGTGGAGGGGTGGGAAGACGTGGACGGTTCCCCAACCAGCATAGGCCGGAGAAAGCGAAGGTCGTTGCGGCCCTGTGGGCTGGGAAGTGCTTGCTGAGGCAGCCCGGATGCAGGACTTGCAGGTCCAGGAGGAAACGCTTGCTGAGTCCTCTGTGGG